>NW_026718942.1:0-12584 GCF_029784015.1 Lycium ferocissimum | reverse complement strand
CAGACAATTAAATTTTCGTCGACGTCCGTTTTTTTTGGGACGGTGTTCATGCCTGGTAGACAGGAGACAAGGCCGATTCCGAGCCACCGGAGTTACGTAAGCCCTCCTTTTTTCCCGGAGGTCTATTTCGAGACGTCATTTTGTGTACTTGTATTTTTGGGCACGGCGGGGGTCTGTCCCGCCCATATGTCTAGTATTCCGAGAGCTCGTAGATACGTATGTGTGGGTAGTATGGTCCCATAGTCCTTATGTAAATGAAAGCCTATGCTTATTATTATTATTATTATCATTTTGATAGCCCAAAGGGCCTACGTTATATAAGTAAATATGTTCTGTACGAAAGTCTTTTCTACGATTATAAACGACAAGAGAAATGAATAAAGACAGGTTAAGCAGTAGAACGAGGGGTGCTCGGTGGTCAGCCTCGGGTACCCGTCGCGGCTCGTAGGTCGGGTCGTGACATTCATAGACTGGTCTAACATGTCGAATCGATGCTTTCGCCTGTTGTATAGCCTACGTTGGCTTCGTACTTATTTGTCTCAGACTATTTCTGCACTAATAATTTCAGACAGTATTTCCAGTATTTAGTATTGATTATTAAATCACATGCTTCATTCGGAGTTTTCAAGTTTTAACTTATATTAGGCATTAGTACATGTCCCATGTTGATTAAGCAAGCCATGTGGTTCGCTTGGTCACATGTAGTAAGGCACCAAGTGCCATGTTACATCCATGCCCAGGTTTAGGGTGTGACACTTATCTCTTATTTGACTTGTGAAACTTATGACACGGTATCGATATGATTTCATAGACTCTAACCAGGACTCAACATTAGAAATGAATGACAGGATGGAGTATTGACATCGAAACACATGATATAACTCTTATTCAGCTTTTTGAAACATATAACCTAGATCTAATATGCTCTTTGTACTCAAGACTTTACAACACATAAGGGGGGGGGGCAAATAACATGATTCGTGTCATTGTGGCGAGTCAAGCAATTTGCCTTAAGTGCCTTAGATATTCCCTTGAATGACTTACAATCAAGTCATTGTTAAAATGGCCTACTATCAAACAAATTCACAACCTAGCCAACATCACAACCAAACCAACAACCAAACCAACACTATTGTCGACCAATTAAGGATCAAGGAGTTCTGGAGGCTATATATAATGGTGTACTCCACACCTGACCTTCTTTTAACAACTAACAATCTCTACACGAGCTACCAAACCCCACCGATATTCATATTACAAAAAAACGAACCATAATCAACTTATACAACTATTATGACTTAAACTCACGGCTTCCAATAACTTTCCCATGAGTTCTTAACAAATACTTATCTTAAATTCTCATACGAGCCCATAGAAGGTAATAGATGATGAATCGAACTTGGGTCGCCTACTTCAAAGCTCCTTGACACCTTACTTCACCGTGAAGTAACCCTGGACATACTTTAAAGGACTTGAGAGAATTTATGTGAATCAAAACTCAAAAATAAGCTTGCGGCCTTTGTAAGAGAAATATATATTCCCCGTTGAACTAAAAACGTGGTTGGTTCTATCCAAAAATAATTGACGTTGCTGCCTAAAAAGGAAAGCTAAAAAATGTTGCTGCTTACTAATAATTAGATGATGCACCATGTCCCTTTTAAATGAATTCTAAACAAAGTAAAAAAAAAAAAAGGTGCAACTATTCCTCTTTACACATGTACTCCCATAGGTTCAAACTAAATACTTGAAACAGGGGTGATTTTTTTAGCGTCTGCACCGCCTAGTCACACACATACCTAACTTCAACCTTCGCGCACACACTCACTTTTGACACGTAGATTTAATTTCGGTCAAACACAATGAAAGGAACACACAATGTTCACGGCAATGCCCAACCTTTTTATTATCTCTCAGATATACAAAAGGACTCACGAATTTGGAGGCTTACAAAACTGAATAATGCCTTAGCCAAATTCTGTCTACTTTACAAACCTGCCAGGGGCAGTTACAAGCAGTTACAAGGGGAGGGGCGTGCATGGCATGTGCCAGCAGTTACATTGGGATAATGGCATACAGATCCTAAGCCTAATATTTCGCCCATGTGGGCAAAGCCTTCAAAAACCGACCTTAACCGTCGCACATGCCGCGCACACTGTGTAACCGACGCATGTGCCGCGCGCATGGCCCTTCTGCATGTGCTGCATACATGCCTTGCTCATGTCTCGTGCACCTGCCTCGCTCATGTGCCTCGTGCGTGCCTTAGCTTGATTTTCGCCTCATAGCTTCGCCCAACACTTAGAATATTTTTCGCCCATCTTCATGCCAATGCCATGCCAACACCATGCCAACCCTTTACCTTTCCCATATTCCTTGGCCCCAGCCAGCCCATGTCAATGCCCATGTCTACCTTTGCCAACCTACTGCCTGCACGCATGCCCGTCTGGTGTTATGCGCCTGTCCGTGCCACTGACATTCGTCAAGCTGCTTTGCCAACACCCAAACACCTTGACTTAGCTGCACACCATGCCATAGGCATGCAACCCCGCACATTGCTTCCAACAACCACATAGGCCCACGTCAAGGGGCAATGTACAAGCCCTTGACACTGCCCTCACCCGCATGTTTCTAAGTCCAAACTTGGGGGTCTAACAAACCACCCCCACCAGTTGAATTTGACGTCCTCGTCGAGGCTATTTTCAGGTAGTCCTCCAATTGCTTGTCGAACTGCCAAAGTGACTTACTCTTTTCCCTAGTAGCATCAGCTTCTTGCTTACCCTTTCACTGAATCAGAAATTCTGTCCGCCTATTCTTCTTGACACCAAGTACCCCAATATCTTTTCAATCTCGTCGAACCGTGCGCGCACCACATCCGTGCTCTTTTGATCGGGTTCCCGTTGTTCGGATCATCGCATCTTCATAATAAGGCTTCGTAAAACTTACATGGAAGGTTGGGTGTAATTTCAACCTTTCAGGTAGTTTCAACTTATAAGGAACTTCACAAACCTTCTGAACTACTTCAAATGGTCCATCATATTTTTGGATTAAACTGCGGTGCCTAAACTTACTTATAATCTGTTTCCAGATTTAGGGAGTAAGCTTGAGCAACACCCTATCACCAACATTAAATTCCAACGCTCTTCTATGCTGGTCTGCATACTTTTTCATCCGTTTCTTGGCCTTGCGCAAATCGTTTTGCGCTTCTCGCAAGCACTTCTTGCTTGTCCCCGACATAACGATAGGCGCCAGGCATTTCGAGTCTTCGCTTAGCAACATCAAGTGGAGTCATAGGCCGGCCCGCCTAGGACTAACTCAAACGGGCTCATCTCCGTTGTCGACGACTTATGCAAATTATAGCAAAATTGTGCACCCAATAAGTCCACCCGGGGCCCGACTTGTCGTCACAAAGTGCCTCGATGTTCTTCCAACAAATGATTAATTCTTTCGGTTGCCCACGCCGAGGATGGTTCGCCGTAGAAAATTTCAAATCGCTCCCATCATATTAAATAAAGCAAAATCGACCCATGAAGCCGAGTATCCCTATCACTGATGATATCAGCTGGTACACCAAAGAACTTAACCACATTTTTGTAAAATAAATCTGCAGCAACATCCGACGAACACACAACTGGGGTAGCAATAAAAATAGCATACTTTGAGAACTCCGTCCACCACTACCATGACTGATGCCATACTATTTACCTTCGGAAACCACTAATAAAGTCCATCGAAACAGACATCCAAGGCCTTCGTGGAATAGGAAGAGGTCACAAAGAAACCCGCTTCCTTCTTGAACTCAGTTTTATCTAGTTGACAAACAAGACAAGTTTTCACATAAGCTTCAACATCATCTTCCATCTTTGGCCAGCAATACACCCTAGACAGCAATTCCAACATCCGTTCAACACCCGGATGTCCAGCCCAAGTAGTGTCATGCGCCTCTTTCATTAGTTCTTTACGCAATCCACCACCTTGAGGTACCACGATTCTCCCCCCTTTGAAATAGAGCAGATCGTCCTCGATCCAATACCTCCGCACTGTCCCCTCTTTAACTTGACTCATTAACTTAGTGTATAATGAATCATTTGCAGCACACAGTCTAATCTTATCAATAAAATCAGACTCCAATCGAGAAATTGAATATATAGCAGCGAATACCTCTTTTCTACTCAAAGCATCAGCAACCTGGTTGTGTTTCACGCTTATGCTCCTACATGAGTCATATTCAACCAAGAATTCTTGCCAACGGGCCTGCTTGGGACTCAGCTTGCGTTGCGTTTTAAAGTAAGTATTAGCAACGTTGTCCGTTCGCACCACAAACTTTGTCCCTAGCAGATATACACGCTAAGTCTGCAAGCAATGTACCACAACAACCATCTCCTTTTCATGAGTAGAGTATCGTTGTTCCGCTTCATTCAACTTTCTGCTTTCAAAGGCCACGGGGTGACCTTCTTGCACCAACACGCCTCCCACAGCCTTGTCAAAAGCATCAGTATGCACTTCAAAGGGCAATTCGAAATCAGGCAGCCTTAGTATGTGTTCTAAAGCAATGGCCTCCTTTAACAAGTTGAATGCACCATCACATTTTTTAGTCCACGCCCACACCACGTTCGTTTTCAACAAATCAGTCAAAACAACAACTTTCTTTGAATACCCTGCAATGAACTTGCGATAATAGCTTGCCAACCCAAGGAATGACCTCAAGTCCTTCAAACTGCGCGCCCGCCAATCAACAATAACCCGCACCTCTTTGGGTCCATCCTCACTTGGTTCGTCGACCAAATGCCCAAGAAACTTGATTTCTTGTTGAGCAAACTCGCATTTGTCCATCTTTACATAAAGTTTGTGCTCCTGCAATCGAGATAGTACCATTTTCATGTGGCTTAAATGTTCTTCCAACGAGCGGCTATAGATTACAATGTCATCTAAGTACACCACAACAAAATCATTTAGGTACTCAAATAAAACATTGTTCATCAAATTACAGAAAGTAGCCGGGGCATTAGTCAGCCCAAACGGCATTACAAGAAATTCATATGAGCCATATCTAGTTACACACGTTGTTTTTGACTCATCACCCTCTGCTATTCTTACTTGCCAATATCCAGACCTGAGGTCTAGCTTAGTGAACCAGCTTGCCTTGCACAATCTGTCCATGAGGTCCTGCACCAATGGAACAGGATACTTGTTCTTCACAGTCACCTTGTTCAGCGCCCGATAGTCCACACACATTCTCATTGACCCATCATGTTTCCTTTGGAATAAAACAGGTGCACCATACGGAGCCTTTGAGGGCTGAATCAGACCCGCATCTAGCAACTCATTCAATTGTTTCCGCAATTCAGCCAACTCCTTAGGAGCCATACTATAGGAGCTTGTGCAGGAGCAACAGAACCCGCAGCAACTCAATCTTATGATCAATATCCCTCCTTAGTGGCAACATTTTAGGGAGTTCAGGTGGCATAACATCTTTAAATTCCCCCAAAACCTATGCCACACAATCAGGCACCTCTACCTTTACATCAGGTTTTATCTCAACCAAAGCAGCAAGGAAAGTTTCTTCACCTTTCTTTAAGCCTTTCTCAACCGAAATAGCAGAAATAATGGGGCTCTTGTACTTACTCAATTTTTCTGCCTCGCCATATGGATGAACAACCTTTATGAACCCCGCCATCTTTTCTTGCATCACCATAACTCAAGTGGGGCATTGAAACGAAGCAGTTCTTCCTCAAGAAATCGATTCCAAGTATCATATCGAAATCTCCCAACGGAATCACCATCAAACTGTGTTTTCCAGCCCAAGGTCCCGCAAGTACCCTCACGTCATACGCCATACCTTCAATTAGTTGGGCCACCTGGTTCACAGTTTTCATATAATTCGGGCTCTTTATCAATTTGAGTTCGAATTTTGCAGCAAGTTTGACATCAATAAAAGTGTGAGTAGCTCCAGCATCCACCATCGCCACTAACACATTATCGTCAAACTTCATCTCAATGTGCAATAACGAAGAATGAGGATTTGTAGATGACTCCCCCACCGTGTTCACTAATGAAATTTGATTGTTCAAGAGTAAACCAAGTGGGTTTGCCAAAGCAGCAACTACAACACCTTCCTCGTTTGCATTTACATTCCCCGCAAGCATAGCATTCACCCTTTCACGATTTGGACAATTCTTGGCCAAGTGAGACCCTCCACAAGTCCAAAGAACCTTTGTCATTCACTGAATTTTTCTTGTTCTTTGAATTTCCAACGTCCGCAACAGCCTTTCCTTTGTCAGCACCTTCTTTCCGCCCTTCCTTCTTCCACTCCCCCTTCTTTTCAGTCTTTTTCTTGGACTTAGAAGAAGTGGGAATTTCAGATGGAACACGTGTTGAGCGAAAATCTACCAACGAATCTGCCGCTGCAATTGCACTTGGGAGATCTTTCACGTTCTGTCTCCTAAGTTCGTTTTGGGCCCATGCTGGCATCCCAGAAATGAAGTTGTGCAACTTATCCTCATCCGACATATTTTGGATGTCTAACATCAAAGAAGTAAATTCCTTGATATAGTCACAAACAGAACCTGTTTGCCTCAATCTTTTCAAGCGATCCCTAGCAATCCAAGATGCATTGCTAGGAAAGAACTGGTCACGCATTTTCTTCTTCAATTTGGCCCAAGTATCGATCCTTGGCCTGCCATCACTCATATCATCCGCATCCCTGGTCCTCCACCACAATTTTGCATCACCAGTCAAATACATAGTGGTGATACTTAACTTGTCGTTCTCAGAAATAAGGGCAGTTGTGAAGTACTGTTCCATATCCCACCGAAAATTTTCCAATTCCTTTGCAGATCTTGAACCAGTAAAGGCTTTAGGTTCAGGGATCTTCACCTTGGAACGTTCTGCCTCATGGTCCTCGTTAGAACCAGCCATTGCCCTCCGCAAAGACTACCACTTCCAAGTTCAGAGTTTCGTTTGCCTTTTTCAGATCCTCGATCTGAACCAAGGCTTCTTCACGAAATTCATCATATCCCGTTGTTCTTATTGTCATAATCTCACGAAACTGAGCGAGTTTCGTGTTCAAGCCATGAATGCGACTGATTATACATCACATCATCAGCGTTTTTAGCCATTCCCACTAGCGCCTCCAAGGCAGCCACTTTATCCCTCAGTTCATTGTACGTACTAATTCCGCCAGCCATCGTGCCACAAACGTAGCCACGCTCTGATACCAGTTGAAACAGGGGTGATTTTTTTCAGCGTCACCACTGCTCGACAACACAATCATGCCCAACTTAAGCCTTCGCACACACACTCACTTTTGACACTTAGATTTAATTTCGAGTCAAACACAATGAAAGGAACACATAATGTTTACGGTGCAATGCCCAACCTTTTTATTATCTCTCGATATACAAAAGGACTTACGAATTTGGAGGCTTACAAAACTGAATAATGCCTTAGCCAAATTCTATCTACTTTACGAACCGCCTGTGTGCGCTACAAAATGCCATGCAAGGGAGGGGCGTGCATGGCATGTGCCAGCAGTTATATTGGGATAATAGCATACAGATCCTAAGCCTAATATTTCGCCCATGTGGGCAAAGCCTTCAAAAACCGACCTTAACCGTCGCACATGCTGCGCACACTGCGTAACCGACGCATGTGCCGCGCGCATGGCCCTTCTGCATGTGCCGCGCGCATGCCTCGCTCATGTGCCATGCACCTGCCTCGCTCATGTGCCTCGCGCGTGCCTTAGCCTGATTTTCGCCTCATAGCTTCGCCCAACACTTAGAATATTTTTCGTCCATCTTCATGCCAATGCCATGCCAACACCATGCCAACCCTTTACCTTTCCCATATGCCTTGGCCCCAGCCAGCCCATGTCAATGCCCATGTCTGTCTGTGCCAACCTACTGCCTGCACGCATGCCGTCTGGTGCCATGCGCCTGTCCGTGCCACTGACATTCGTCAAGCTGCTTTGCCAACACCCAAACACCTTGACTTAGCTGCACACCATGCCATAGGCATGCAACCCCGCACATTGCTTCCAACAACCACATAGGCCCATGTCAAGGGGCAATGTACAAGCCCTTGACACTGCCCTCGCCCGCATGCGTCTAAGTCCGAACTTGGGGGTCTAACAATTCTCGTCACTCAAAATGATATCTCACTCTTATGTGCATGTATATATTCCACCTGTCAACTTATCTGTGACCCAACATCATTTAAAGGTATTAAATATTTACTAATTATCAAAAAAGGATAACCTTTTTGACATATACTTTATTAAATTACCATTAATACATGTACAATTAAAATATACCCTAATATTTCGTAAAAAATAAAGATATCTTGGAAAATATAGATCATCACGTCCTAAATTTTTCCAACCTTACATCGAGAGTACATATTTTTGTACTATTAATTCTCAAAACAAAAAAGATACTTTTTCTTATGAAAAAAATAATTTCTATTCTTGTAGGAAAAAATCTCATTTATAAATCTCTTCACCTCATATATATAATTTAAAGCATATCCAAAAAGTAGTAATAATAATTATATAAAATCATACTTATCAATTTTTTATTAATAGGTTTCACTTAAAATAAAATGTATACTATATACCAAAACAATATATAACGGTACCAAGATCTATCAAACCTACGGGGTCTTACAACTTCCTTTGTTCATTAATCTACTAATTGATACATTCAATTGTTGACACGTTATACATTAGTTGAAAGCTAACCACTCCTTTACTTTGCTCCCGGTGTAACAACCCGATAGGTCGTTCTGGGATTTTTATTTTTATCTCTTTTTCCCTAAATGACCCTTCCTACAGGTTTATTGTCACGACCCGACCGAAGGGTCATGACGGGCACCCGGTGCTAACCCACCCGGGCACCTCTTATCATACATTCACATTCACATCTAGGTGAGCCATATAGCTTATTCATAATTCCTATACATCCATAATATTAATCATGTTGGGCAGCAACACATCTATATCGCCATCGACAATAATGCCCATATCCATATACACAAGCCAACAAGGCTACCAAAATGATATACAAAATACAGACAGCATAAGGCTACAAGACATCTAACCATACACAATCGTTTACGAGCCTCTAAGAAGAGTATGTCACATCATATTGGCGGGATGTGACCCCGCCATGCCCATATGTCTGTACACAAAAGAATAATACCAAAAGCTGTAGCTCCGGATGAAATGGAGCTCCTCTATGCAGTCCCTGAATAAGAAATCTATGGACCAATCTTGTCTCCCTGTCCAGCAGCGGGCATGACGCAGTCCCACAACAAAAGGATGTCAGTACGAATAATGTACTGAGTATGTAAAGCATAATCAACATCATAATTGGAACATAAGAAATAACGTAAGATGTTGCATAAGATGGGAGAATCAGGAGGTAATAGTGCCATTTGAACCTCTATTGGCCATCGTCATATTTACTTACCTGCCTTTCATAGGGGCCTTATATTTCCAATGCTTACTCATGCATATACACATATAGTATCCGTATTTATACCGTACCTGTTGCATCCCGTATTTTTTTTTCTTTTTTCTACTTTTTTTTCTTCTTCTCTTTAGCATCTGTCGTAGGTAAATTGAGATGAACTCGGACGATTGAGGACATTTGTAAGATAGTGATGGTTTAAGACAAGTGTTATGTAAGATCCCGTAAGTTTGAACCCTTGGAACCGATATGATAAGTATTTTCTTTTATGTTAGATTGAAAAGGGATTTATAAATATGATTTTATATAGCTGTTAGAATTACTATTTTTTTTTGGTACGCTTTAAATATCTACAGTCATGAGAAATTTTATCAATAAGATTTTATTTATTACGAGAATAGAAATCATTTTGTCATACGAAAAGTTATCTTTTTCCGTTTTGGGAATTAATAGTACAAAATTTTGTACTCTTCATTTAGGTCGGATAAAATAGAATTTGATAAAGATATATTATTTTATTTAATGTCATAATTGTTTTATGAAATGTTAGTGTGTTTGTCTTAAAGTTATAAGTTATTTGTGGTCTATTAATAATATAATATAAGTCTATGTAAAATATTATCCGTGTATGTATTCAATAAATATTGGTGTTAAATTATTTTTAACCTTGATTAGTGTTTGTCCTTGATATTGTTATCATTGGACAAGTGTCTTTTTTGGGAAATTGCACCACCGTTTATTCTTTTTATATAAAAGGCATATTCGTTCCTTTGCCATTACTTTTCTTGATACGTATGTAAGCACAAGGTATGTGCTGGTCATTCCTTTTTTTCATATCAAATTCACAATGGGCTGCTCATACAAGACTATGCTATAATATGATCAATAGCACCAATGTTTTCCCTTCCAATAAAAGAACCATAGCAGCAACTTGTCCCATTATTTCTTCATAGAAACGTAAGGCTATATGTAGAGGAACACATGCATATTCCCTTCTCAACTTGTTAACAATAGGCAGCTACGTGTGGAAGATAAATTTGGTTTCGTTGAAGCAAGAACGGGAGGGACGACATAGAGATTATACCCACGTTGGTTTCCTCCGGATGATAGCAAATTGGAAACTTCTTCATAGTAAAATAAGGAGGAAGATAAGGAGTTCTTGGCAAATAAGGTAAGAATTATCCTCTACTAGATATATTTAAAGTTCGTCCAGGTCATGGCTAAATTGTGCGATGAGAAATACGAAAGTTATATCGGAAATCGGATAAATTGTTATTGTTATTGTGTGGGCTATTTGGTAATTGTTATGAGTTATTTTGTGGGCTGGAATATCATGGGGATTGATTGTAGTTGTAGTTGTTATTGTTTTTGGGTAAGTTTGATGGATTATTATATCTCAAAAGTAAAGAACATGATAGTAGTTGAGGCCATAATTGAAATTGTGAAGGGTAAAGTTATAGCTGATTTTCATGTATTGTAAAATGGATTATTGTCTTTGTTGTCATGAGTTTGATGTTGGTGATGTTGGTGATGTTGTTGATATTGTGGTTGATGTTTTGGGATTGAATTGGAGTTTGGATGGAGTAAGATACGTACGGGAAATGCTGCCCAATTGTCTAAAAATAAGCTACTAACTTGAAATACGTTTTAAGCCTTTCCGTAGCTTAACTATAGTTCTTAACGTCTTAATATAGGTTGAGGTACTTCGGGCAGCGTATACGTATCGAATCACGGATTAAGCGTCAAAGGTATGTAAATCTATCCCTTCTTTCTTTTGGCATGTCTTAGATATAAGTGACGTATGATATGAGCTTTGGGGGTAATCCTGTTCATAAGTTCCGAGTGTGATTCATGATCCTTATTCACTTCTTGATGTTAGAACTCTTAAGGTAATTTAGCTATTGCCTCTCAAGTCTTCTAAACGTTGGATAGTAGTCGGTATGTAAAAGATCCTATTCTTAAAGACTCTACAATGACTAATGTCCTTGACCTCTATAAGGTATTTCATATTATTGTGATACATGTCTATGATTCCTGAGGCTCTATTTGATATAGTCCGTAGTGACGTTCAAAGGGTACTTAACATGACTACGCATTGATACTCGAGTGTTAGTTTATTCTACATATTCCATTGAGTCTCCGAGATGATTTAGTTTGGCATATGGTTGCTCACTACTCAGCCGTGCACGCCGGTTATTATATCTTTCACCGAGTCCCCCGATGGGCCGGTATGTATTCGTGCACGGTTCATTGTATTATTCACCAGTCCCATGATGGACCGGGTATGTTGCATGCACAGTTTCACTACATTATTCACCGAGTCCCTCACTAGAGGGCCGGGTACGTTATATGATGATATGATGATATGATGATACGATGATATGATGATACGATGATATGATTATGGCACTGAGTCCCATGATGGGCCGGGTACGTTATACGTGTATACGACTTTATTCACCGAGTCCCGTAATGGGCCGGTATAGATATGACAATGATATGCATGATTTCATTCGTAAGGCACAAAAAATACGGTGATTTCTTGATTATCATACTTGTCTCATGGAATCTCTGCTTCAGCTTATGATCTTTCTTATTGTATTTATTGCTTATATACTTAGAACATATCTCGTGCATCGACCCCACTTCTCGGGGTCAATTTCTGCGTCATGCCCGCAGGTGCAGATACTCGTTTTGGTGATCCGCTAGCTTAGGACTTCTATTCCGCTGCCTGGGAGTGCTCCATTGTCCCGAAGCCTAGACTTTTGGTACAGATCCTTTTGATGTATATATATGTTTATCCAGGGGTACGGCGGGGCCACGTCATATGTTACCGTTGATACTCTTAGAGGTCTCATAGACATATGTGTGGGTAGTATATAGATGTTGTTTAGCCGTGTCAATATGACTTATTTTGGGATGTTGTATGTAGTGGCAGCCTTGCTTCCCACAATGCTTACGTATGACTTTGGGATGTTCCCGTATGTAGTAGCCGTGCCTTGTCGGCTTGCGTATTATGTCATGCTTGATTGGTTGTGACTCCTTAGAGACAAAGTTACCTGGATATATACGTGACGTTCGAGATATCGTCTTGTTTTCCAAACCCTTTCCCTAGTGTTTGGG
>NW_026718941.1:0-17608 GCF_029784015.1 Lycium ferocissimum | reverse complement strand
CCCAATTCATCCTTAACAACAATCCGAGAATTCAACTCGGCCAAACCAACAACAACCAAACCAACAATTGTGCCAACGAGTTTTCAATAATCCATTCACATACATTCCAACATTAGTAGCTCTTTTTACATAATCCAACAACATTTCCTTCCTTCCATGCTCATGAGAAATATAACCACCACACATTAACAATATTATTCATGTAAATACAAGGAACCATACTAACATTTCATTAACTTCTCCAATAACCCATAACCAATTTCCATTTCATTTTCAACCATTAGACCTTCGTTTTTCATCATGAAATTCCAATACAACAACTAAAATATTAAATAGAATCAATTTACTATAACTTACCAATTCCCATCATTCGGCCACAACAACTTCATGCATGCTTTCATGAATTTTCATGCATTTTTATCCGTTTTCCATTCATTTCAACAACAATCAACACACTACATAAAATTAATTCAATCTCTTTACACACTATATACACTACTGGCTACACTCCACATACACACATATTTTCCACATATTTCATCCCTTTCTATACTCTACAACATATATATCAAACATCCATAACATATAAAAGAAAGATTGAATCCTTACCTTTTCCACTTAGTTCTTCAACTTGGCTAGAGTTGTGCCTTGCAAGAATGAATGTTTTCTTACTCCACTAACTACACCACCTTGCTAGGGACCTTCCAATTAGTAGAAATAATTGTTGAACAATTTTCCTCAATATTTTCCACCATGTGGCCGAATGGCCTCTTAATGTTGGTCTTCTTTCTTTTGTCTTTCTCCTTCTCTAATTTCTTGAAAATAAATGATGACTTCCTTTGTACATATGTATATATATATATATATAAGTCCCATAGTCATGTGAGGGACACATGCCCTCTCTAGAAATTTCTCTAGGAAGATGACTTATTTTTTGTCATCTTTTTCTTCCAAATTTTTCTAGAGTTTTCTTCTCTTTTTCTTGAAAATAAATGATGACTTAATGGTTTGACTAGGTCATCCCTTGGCCTTTTCTTGATCATTGTGAAATTCCCGTTTTGCCCCTCGACTTTCCTCAATATTACCATTGGCCACTTCGCAAATTTCTCTTTTTACCCTTAGCCTTTCTCAATATTTCCATACTACCAACATTCATAAATAATTTTTATAACCACTCGTGCATTAAAATAACTCTTAAAAATAATCTTGTCCTTAACTCCCCGCCATTAACTCGAAATATTCAAATGTACAAAATACGAGGTATAACAGTTGTGGTCTTTATATAGAAATAAAGACTAATGGTTTAAGTAGCATGAAAAATTGGTTGTAAATGGTTATGGGAAATTATGGGATTTTATTATAGATTTTATGTAATTATGGAAATGGAGAGAGATCCAAATTACGATTATCGTTAATGAAATTAGGAAGACAAAAATGTGTTGTGGAAGTTATGTCTAAAGTTTGGAAGCTTTTTGGGTGAATCATGGTTTCGGTGGAACTTTTTGAAATTTATGGAAGCAATGTGAAATTTTTCTTGATTTGCCTTTGAATGGCCTTGAAGTAGAGAATGAATATGAAAATGGTAATATTAGTTTGATAACGAGAAGTTGGAATGGAAGTTGTCGCCTTATATGGAAATAAAGACTATTTATGTTATAGTGCTTATGACAATTGTTGATGTTGTTGTGTTGTTGTTGTTGCATTACGCCGAGCCATATTCTCGGGACGGTGTATTTACGGGGGAGGTGCTGCGCCAAATTTCTCTAATAAGTATGAATTTATTTGGAAAATTAAGACAAGTGTTGGTTAAGAATGAATTCTTAAAGCCTTATGGTTGATATTTGGTAAATGTGACCAAATTGCAGCTTTTAGCGAACTTGGGCCCGGGATGTGGAGTAGCGTAAACGGCGGAAAAGGTATGTAAGGCTTCACTTTCTTTCTTTGGCATGTCTTAGACATAGTAGGCTTGAATACGTGCCTCGGGGACAATTCCTTTCTTAGAAATTTGAGATTGAAATTAACGACTATTCATTCAGTAGAATTGAATTAGAAATTGTGTGAAATGATGGAAGAACTCCCTAAACATTTAGAACTTGCATGAATAGGACCCGACTACCAAAGGCCAGTTGTTTAGCTACCTCATTATGTTCTATAATATACGTGGTGGTGTAACAATGCTTCTAATATGATTATTACCTCGGTTTTCAAAAATGGCTTCGGAAACGCGGTTGTGGTTCACGATGATTTTTAAAGAACTAGTTTTGTACAAAGGAACACAAATTGATTTTCTAAAATCACTCCGACAGGAGTGTGAGATTTTAATATTTAGACTTTCTAAAACCACTCGTAGACAGAGGGGGTGCGGTGGCCTACGACATTTGTCACGACCCGGTGTGCTATGGCCTCGGTGCACGTGCCCGGGGGCGTACCTCGGTGATCACTGAGTGTGCTATGGAAATAGGAACTTATTCATGCACTATGGCCTCAGCTTATGTACGAGTGAGCTATTTTTCAAAAACGACCACCGAAGGGGGTGCGAGAATATTTCATTTCACTTACTACTTATGTTTACATTATCATTACTATTATGCCGAAGGAACCGTATTATTCGACGGACGCGGCCATGCCCGAATAAATATCGTTGTTATTATGCCGGAAGCGGCCATGCCCGAAAGGGGCTCTCGTTGTTATTATGCCGGAAGCGGCAAAGCAGAGAAAGGGCCATCTTTATTACACGCGGCATGAAACGCGACCCCTAGAAGGGACTATTTCATTGAATGTGGAGTATGTAACGCACGGTTAGATTGCATCCTTTACTTAAGATGTGTGTGTTCATTTGCATTATTCACTTAGGGATTACATGAGACCCGTATATATATATATATTTATGCTTAACGTACCCGGCCCTCGAAAGGCTGGAGGTATTGAATTTGATTTGCGATTTCTTCTCTCTTAAATTAACTCGGTTATTATTGGTCACTGCCTTACATATTCAGTACATTCTTCTGCGGACTCCCTTTCTTCGGGGGGCTGTATATATATATATATGCCACGCGGTACACCTAGTGACGAGCAAAAGACTTAGCTAGGAATACTGTTCCGGCCCGGGAATTGGCGACTCTCCATCTCTCAGTTCGGAGTGTTGCCGGTCGAAAACTTATGTCATGGTATTTGTACATCAGAGACTTTGCCAGACGAAAGAACCATCCGTGGATAGGTGTTTGGAGCGCGAATCGGTTATACATGCTAAAGAGTGTGTATTTTCGGATGTTGCGTCGCATTGGTCAAAGAAAAATTATGTGATTGGTGAAAAGTTTTCCTAATCTGTACAAGACGGTGATCTCTCTATTTTGAAAAGTTTCAAGTTTCTTAAAATTTTTCGAAACTTAGTTTAATACGCGAATGTCTAAGGGTTCGCTCGAAAATAAGTCGGTGCCCATCACACCCTAAAAAATCTCGGGGTGTGACAAGGGCCCACCTCGGGTCAAGTGGAGGTGACGTACGCAAAATTACGAACATTAGACTTTATGGAGCCACTTATGAAGGTCTCAAAATAACTCGATTTCATTTGTGGCAGTTATAGATGTTTAAGCTATTTTTAACAAAACATAAAGTATTTAATTCAATTCCATTGAATGAAAAAGGGCCAAATCTAGCTCGGTTCCTAGGGAGCGGTCGTCCCGAGGCTCAAATCATAGCCTATCACATCTAGGACATGCCAAGAGAAAGAAGTAAGCCTTACATACCTTATTCGTCCTTTACGCTCGTCCAACTTGTCCCGTTTTTGTCCAAAATCTACATTTGGCCATATTTACCAAATATTAATCATAAGGTTTTAAGAATTCGATCTTAACCAATTCTTGGCTACAAAAATTTGAGCAGCATCTCCCTATACATACAACATCCCCTAGATTTTTAACTCGGCCAATCAACAACAACCAAGCCAACAACCATACTAACAATATCCATAAGTGATTCAAAATGCATCCAAACATTAATAATTCCTTTCTACACAATTCGACGACATTTCATATATATTCAATTCGACTACATACTTTCAAGTTATTATCAACGCTCACAAGGTCAAATGCCAATCCAAGATCATTCAATTAAGATTCACAAACATTTCAAACAATCTGCTCAATGATCAAACAAGCCAATCCAACTACAACCTTACCCGAAATGTTCCAATTCAACAAGAACATGGCCAACACAATTCTTTCTTCCAAATTCATCAACTACACTAACAACTTACACATTGACAACATCATTCCCATAAATTCAAGAAACTATATTATCAATATGCTAACTTCTACATTAGCTTACAAACAATCCCAACTTCAACTTGTATCATCCAATACCTTCATTTTCATCACATAATCCACAACACAACAACCAAATTACAATAAACAAAATTTATTCATTCCTTGCAAGCAATACAACCCATATTCGGCCATGACCACTAACCCACAACTTTCATGATTTTCATCCATTTTCACACATTACAACAATCACACAACAAGCTAATTACAATTAATTCATCACTCATACATGCCATCACACATACACGGCCAATTACCAATACTCACGGCCCCATTCAACATTCATAGTTTCATGATTTTCTTTCATTTCCACATCCCACAACATGCACACAAACCATGCATAACATATAAAAATAAGTATTAAATCTTACCTCTTCCATCCCACTTCATTCTCGGCTAGGGTCCCACATGGCCACAACGAGCGGTTTTCTTCTTCCAACAACTACTCCACGTCGACGAGGACTTTTCAATTAGTAAAAAATCTAGGAGGAATAATTTTTCCCAATCAAAAATTGGGACACCATTTTCGGCTGGACAAGGGCCGAATGGTTCCCTTTTTGCTCCCTCCATGGTTCTTGAAATTTCTAGGAAATGAAATGGTGAAGTGTCTTGCCCTTCATGACTTGCATATATATATATATATATATATATATATATAGTATAGGCAATACGGTGGTCACACGCCACTTAATCTTCCACCAATTTTTCTCAATTTTTCTAGATTATTCTAAAAGATGAAAATAATAAAGATGACTTAATAAGTCATCTAATACTACATATTTTTCATACATGTGGCCTATGGCCCACAAGTCATGTGCATGGCCACATGATTATTTTTCATGAATTCTTTAGTTTCCAAAACTTCACTTTTGACCCCAAATTTTTCATGAAATGTCTAACTTCCCTTAATTCATTTTTGGTCCCATATTTCATGAAATATTAGTTGCCATAATTCCACTTTTAACCCCAAATTTTCCTTAATATTTCCATCCCATAAAATCGTAAGTGGCTTATGCCTTAACACAAAGTCGGAAAAATACCCTTGTCTTGAACTTGTCGCAACTGACTTAAAACATTCCGACGTACAAAATGCGAGGTATATAACAGAAATTGTCACGACCCAACCCCGTAGGCCGTGACTAGTGCCCGAGCTGGGCACCCTAACACATTCATTAATCCGATTCACAACAAATAGCTTACGCGTATACAAATATCAGACGCTGTCTCAGATTATCTCAAGCTGTCTCAAACACATATCAAACACAAACATATATATATATATAAGCCGGCAAGGCTATCAAATGGCGCATCGGCCCCAAAACATATACAAATGCAAGCCGACAAGGCTGCCACGGCGAATAGGATCGCCCAGAACATATAACATACAAACACACCTGTACAGGATAGGCCTAACCCACATACACGTCTACAGACCTCTAGACAGACCAACAGAATAATATGACGGGACAGGGCCCCGCCGTACCCCTGAACAAACTTATACATATACAACGGACGAGTATATACCAAAAAGTGGGCTCCGGAATAAAGAGAGCACTCCAAACTGCAGAATGGGTGTCCTAGACTGGCGGATCACCGATCGTGCGTCCACCGCGGGCATGAAACGCGCCCCGAAGAAAGGGGGTCAATACGAATGTGTACTCGAGTATGTAAAGCATGAAATACGGAGGCGAGTCGTACCTTATATAAAGGGTAGAAAACATGAATACATTACCTTAAACCACAAAACTTACCTCCAAAACGTAAATCATACATGTCCATATCATATCCCGCCGGACAATCATTCCGCACATGCGTATACATATAACGTGTCCCCCCTCTAACGAGAGACTCGGTAAGTAAGATCATATCATCACCCCATATATACATACATATAGCGTGTCCCGGCCCTCTAGTGAGGGACTCGGTGTATAGCGTGTCCCGGCCCCCTAGTGAGGGTCTCGGTGTATAGCGTGTCCCGGCCCTCTAGTGAGGGTCTCGGTGTATAGAATCATGTCATCATCATATACATAGCGTGTCCCGGCCCTCTAGTGAGGGACTCGGTGTATAGAATCGTCATATCATCCAGTTATCATATATCATATCAAACTTCATATCACATCATATTTCGGAATAGACGTCATACTTCGAATATACATGGTGCACACGAACGAGTAGTGAGGAACCATATACACAAATCATCATCACAGGCTTAACAACATAGTCAATCGAAATCTCATTTTAAAGCTAAATAACAGTTAAATCAAGTTTCTTCCGAAAACCATTCGAGAACATATCAAGTAGTACTTTAGAAATGGTAGGTACGTCTCAAGATCGCATAACATAGTCTGTGTGGAAGACAAGAACATAGTCGTCATTACGGACTCAATAGAATAGTCGAAGTTAATTATTATTTCAAAACCAAGACAATAGTCAAATCGAATTTTCTTTCGAATACCACTCGGGAACATATCGACCCGAACTTCGAAAAACCATAGTTATGTAACAAAATCATATGCGCGAGATCATTATCATAAACTCAAAAGGTAAACAAACATTGATCGTACTTGAAATCGGGATCATAATCGTATCATATTCTTTCAAAAGTCGTCGAAGTACATAAAGGAAAGTTGCGGGACCCACGGACGGGTGTTGACCCTGAGCCGGTCCGCCTATGGAAAACATAGTCATCATACGTCATGGAATCATTTTTAGCACATCGAGGCGATCCGGTTCGTCTGCTGAGAGTTACGGACTTTCGTAGTTTTCGGAATCGTTTAGGAACAAACTCTTTTAAAAACCAACTTTTTATGCAACTCTTGAAACTTAGTCATACAAAAGACATAGGGACCAAAATTTCATCATATCATGCATACAAAGACCAAGAAACAAATAATAATCACAGACATGGTCGGATCGCGAGAGTGGAATCTCCTCGAGGCTCGTATCATAGCCTATTTAAGACTAAGGCATGCCAAAAGAAGGAAGGGTGGCGCTTTACATACCTCAAACGCTCTCCAATATAATCCCAACTCAAGCTAAATCCAACCTACGTCTCGGGCTGCCCAAGGTCTACAAACAAGCCATAATATGCCAAACATTAGCTAGAGACATTTGGGCATTAAATTCCAATTTAGCCCTTAATTCTACGTAAATTGGGCAAAGCATTTCCCTGTAAATAGGCCACCCCGAGAATTTAACTCGGCTAAATCAATCAACAACAACAACAACAACCAACCTAGAAACATCAATAACCAATCCGGAAGACAACATAACAATAATAGCTCTCTTTTACATCATTCAACAACATTCATAAATTCAATTCAACGGCTTACCTTCAAGCCAACATCGACGCTTATACATTCAAATACTAACCCGAACCCATACCAACAATATTTAAAGACATTCCACTCAATTCATACAACATCTCCAACAATCCAACAATTTCTCCAATCCACCCGAAATCAGTCCCCAAACCCGAGAACCTCACTTTAACACATTCCCCATTTTCAAATCATGATTTGCATCCACAATTCACATTCCAACAATGCTATTCTCATCAATATACAAATTACATTAAATACACAATAATCTTCAAATCAGCCCATACAATTACAACATCAATCTAGAGTCATTAAAAGCTCATTCCCAACATAGAATTCATTACGACAACCACTAAAACGCTAAGCGACATTAATGCGTTCTTCGTCACATAACATGACCCATTTTCGGCCAACACTACACATATACAAATATGGATGATTCTCAATCATTTCTTCACCCTACAATGATCACAATATGCTAACTAAGCTTTAATTCATAGCTTCAACACAACACAACACACACCCACTTGCACGGCTAGCACACCATGCACACAACTCACTTCCAACATACTATTTTTCATGATATTCATCCATTTTAACATACTACAACATGCATACAACCTTTATAACATATAAAACATGATCAAATCTTACCTTTTTCCTTCCACTTCACAAGAGGCTAGGGTTTGCAATAATGAAAACTAGCGGGTTGATCGCTCCAACGACACTTCCACGCTACTTAGGGACCTCAAAATAGTGGGTTAACATCAACAAAATAATTTTAGGATGGCTTGAAATGGGACCTCAATTTTTGGAGGTTTGGCCGAGAGCCTCCTCTTGGTTCTTCAACTTCTTGTTTTTTTTGGCTAAGTGTTGGAAATGAATTAAGATGACTTAGAAGTCATCTTTTGTGCTTATATGAAGTGCACAAGTGCCCTTGGCCCACACCATGTGTTGGAGCAATAAAAATTGAACACAAAATGTGTGGGACCATCCAACAAGGCACACGGCCACAAGGCCTATTTTTGCATGGTTTTCAACTTCCAAATATATCACTTTTGGTCCCAAATTTTCCTAAATATTCCATGCCAACAAATTCATGAACAACTTGTGTCTCAAAACGAAATCGAAGGTCAAAAGTCCCGACATTGTATCCCGGAATGGTTTTGTCCCTAGCTTATCACAATTAATCCAGATTGTCCCAATGTACAAAAATGCGGGATATAACATCCTTCCCCCCTTTAGAACATTCGTCCTCGAATGTTCAACTAGTCTTATAAAGCCGTATAAGGATCTCGGGGAAGTTCCTTTTATTACCATAGTACGCATCCGTATCCACCAATCATATTTCTTCTTTCCTTCTTTATCTCGTTGTCGCTTCTCAAATCATCTCTTTATCCTTAATTCGAACTCGTTTTATTGTTCCTTTGCTTAGATCTCGCCTTTCAACTTTCCGGTCACACATTATGTTGCAATCCTTACATCTTACATTTACATTTCTCGCATCCGCTTCCCCCCTTTAGGGGTGTGCTTATATTATTACCTGATTACATTTGCCTTATATCCGCATTTCCCATTCCAAGTAAACGGTACTTTGATCCTGACGTTCCGATTCCCTGACCTTCCATCTACTCACTTTCTTCCCTTTTTCCACATGTCATTGCATTCGAACTGTCCAAACTTGACTTGTAATAACCACAACATCAGCTTGCCTTATAACATTTGTGCCATTTATACACCTCTGCTCACTTGAGCTTCGTTACTCCATCCTATTAATGCCTTCCCTAAACCGCCACGTTGGTTGCCGAAATTCACATATCTACTAATAAAACCAGGTATGAGACATTACACACCTACGCAGACATGTAGTCGCTATCGTCTCACTTACAAAATATTTCCAAACACTATTCAAACTCACCCCAATTCCCAAAACCATGATACATCTTCTTCCTCTTTACGGGTCTAATCTGCCTCGTTCTACGTGACTACTTAAGGTTCCGACCTACTCCGCACACTCTAACTTCCTTTGGATTACTCTAGCTTCTCATTTGCCTCTTTCGTCTGAATTTGTGAGATTTTCAGAAAACTTCCCAGGGGGGTCACCCATCCCAAAATTTCTCTCACTCCAGCACGCTTAACCTCGGAATTCTGATGAATTACGGTGCTTTAATATTAGTCTGATAGCGTTCACGTCACCGCATGACCTTCAGCACACAACCTGGAGTAAATTGAAGTCTTAACAGTTTTCAAAACGTTCTCACAACACAATTACCGTTTTACCCTTCTCGATCCCCCGTGTTCACCTTTCGCTTACGAATACGATTACTTCCTGTCCTAAACTTCCAGATTCACTATAATGGTAAACATACCTTAATCGCCTTAATTTATGAATACTCGATTATCGGTCCTTAAATTTCTGCTAACGGCTATTAAATATCAACCATACAGCAATATACATACATAACAACACACATCTCAGTAAGGATTCATATACCTGTAGCCGCATCTGGTGACGCTCCTTGCTCCTGTCTATCGGCCAACGCATATAGGCGGTTCGAAGGACCGCTAAAACTGGAGGCTCTACCACGGCCTGCTGGTGCCGGCATACCTTGCCCCGGGGGGCGCATAGCTGCAGAAGAGGACGAACCAGCAACCGACCTGGTAGGCTGAGCTGCACCACCTGGGTTACCCAAAGACGGACACTCCCTCATGATATGGCCTTGACGGCCGCAAGCAAAACAAGCACCCGTAGCATAACGGCACTCCCCCGGATGGCGCCTGCCGCACTGAGGACACTGAGGCATAGATAGCCTCGCCTGGCTCAAACCTCTCGACGATCGCGAACCGAAGCTCCGGGAGCTCGGACCTGCTCCCCGAATACCCAGCACCCTCCCCGCCCGCCCGCAACCGTGGGGGTGCTCGTGCATTGGCCGGGAGGATATCTCTATACCGCTCGCCGAGGCCGCCCTCGCCTCGAGAATCCCTGTATCACCCGTACGGATCTAGCCCTCTTGGGCTGGCCCCTATCATAGTCCCCCGCCGGCCGGCGACTCGCGTCGCTCCTCCATACTACGGGCATGTGCTCCGAATCCGTGCGATGTCCATCCTCGTCTGGGCCGCCATCACCGTACAACCGTCAACTAAGTAGTCATCCGGTAGCATCACATACCGGTGCATCCGGTCATCATATCGGCTACATAAGCGGGCGCATACCGCCGCCGAATCAAACTCGGATTATACTCCCGGACACTCCTGCCCTCGCTAGCCAGGAATCGTCCACCCCGCTCGCCTGCGCCTCCGGGAGAGGCAGAAACGGGCCGAGAAGGCCTCGTAAACTCGCCCCATACCGCCGGAGGCGGGCCCTCACCTTCCGGATAACATCCGTGACTCGTACTCGATTAGCCGCCACATCGTGCAACCGATAAGATGCCATCTCCACCGACTCTGTCTCGGAAGCACTAATCAATCCACTACAAGAAAAAGGCTTATTAGAGACCAACATTTTGAGACGGTATGCAAATCTGGTCCATAAAAGTATATTTATAGGGATGAGATATTTTTGTAGTCGCTATTTCTCGATTTTAGCTTTTAATTAACGAAGAGAACTAAATATGGTCCCTAGCAAATAAATAGTCGGTTCCAAATTCTCTAAATAGAGAGGGACAAAAGATGCCATTCAACTTTTCCCCTTGAAAACATAAAAAATTTAACCCTCTAAATATATAATATAAAGTACACTAAGCAAGAAACACGCTTCAATTAAGACTTATTTTTTTTGACAACAAAGGTGACCTCTAACACTTTACTCTTTCAAAATTCTCTTGCACGATATTAAGAACCCTAAATCCTCTTCTCTCAAAGCCTTTGTTTATCCACTGAGAACTCCATTGATGGATGAGATACCTAATCTCGCCCCTTAGGCCTCTAGTTGAGGAGCTTTGATACACCGTAGTGATAAGTTTTGAAGTTCAAGCGTTTCTAGGGTTGAACTAACATTGGATCCTCGTGCAACTAGGATATATGAAGGAGGTTTGGCCACCGTTCTTCGTCAAGGATATACTTAACCCTGGATTTTGGAAGAAATTTAAAACCCTCACATGTCTCTCATACATATTAGTGAATTTATTATATAAAATGGAAGTCGCATTTAATTTGTTGACTTTTTTTTCTTGTAATCATTAGATCCATCTGATTTATGACTCATAGAAGTTCATTTACCTATAATTTTTTTATGGGTCCAAAGGAAGGAAGAGAAATTAAGGACTCATATAACTGGTAGTTTGGCATTGATATAGTTTTAATTTTTCTTGCTAACAATTGGGTCAGATTTGTGAAAATAAAGCTCCATCATTGACATTTTCCTTCCTCTAGTAATCTGAAAATTAGGTGAGATTTGTCAATGATAGGAAGTTTCATTAATCAACATTTTTCTTTTCTAAATGGGTCTTGTCAGCTTGGTTTTTATCTAATCCACAGTTAATAGTACTAGTTTGATTTGCTTCCTTTTTTTTTTTCTTTTTTTTTTGTGTGTGTGTGCATTGTGTTGTTTTACATTGATAGGTTTGAATGAAATGGTGGTGAAGGAGCATCCCCCACTGTTTGATGTGAGTCTCTTCTTCTTTGGTATACTTGAATATGAATATAGGTAAGTAGTGCGATGTTTAAATCCTTCCTTCCTTTGAACAAAGTTAAAAAAGTAGAAGTACATGATTTTAGCTTGTACTGACAATGGATATTTGCAATCGCTTGATCATAGCTTGATTGACACATAAATGTTGAACCAAACCATACTTTGTTGTTTGACGGACCGGAGTATGGAGAGGTTTTAATGGAAAATTGGACATTATTAACCAGAATTTAATTAAATCTAATTGTTTTAGGGCGGAACCAAGAATCACGTAGCATACTAGAAGTGCATAATTATTATCAATTACATATATAGTCCTATGAGTATCATTGTATCAATACTTGTTATCAAATTGGTGTTTTTGGCAACTAGTCTTGATGATTATTAATTATGCATCTTCAAATGGAAAAAGGAACAACAATTGTCAAGTGTCAATAATTACTCAATTGGAAGAACTAGATTTGAAGCTTAAGTTGTGTCCAATTTGGTCCATATGTATTTTTTGGACAAGGTACTCAGCATGAAAATCATCATTTTTGGACATCATCATTTTTGGACAAGCTAACTTTAAGAACAAAAAGTTTAGCAACTTTGTCATTCATACAGGCTACTTTTTCTTCTTTCTCTTAATCATATTTATTTTAGAACTCCTTAATTGTGTCTATTCCAGAATTCACATTTTCTGAGCATAAGAAAAATAAGACAAAAAAGGTTTTCAACAGTTATGCGACAAATACTGAAATTATAATTGCGGATACAAAGATACATATATTGGGATCTTTTAAAATTTTGAGTGCCCCAAAGACTTACTTTGTAGTCTCAATTTTGAGTCTCCTAGTGATAAGGTTTATTCCAAGCTTAGAGTTGTTACTTCCCCATTTCTTCGAGATGCTTTAAGTTTATTTTTTTGGCATAAATTGCAATGTCTAAGTATAACAATTTATAAGTTGGAAACATTTTGGTTGAGATATGTTTGATACCTCAAGGGGATATATTCCAAGCTTAGAGAATTTACTGCCCCATTCACTGAGATGCTTTAAATTTGGTGTTTTGATATAGATTTGCAATGTATAAGTGTATCTAATTTTTGGGTCCCGTGGAAATTTTTTTGTTGAGATATATATGATACCTCAGGTTGATATAAGGCTATGGCTTGTGACTCTGGCTTTTGTTATCTTTAGTGTTATGCAATTTTAATAGATTGGAAAGTTGTGTGTTGTTACCTGGCGCATATATCTTGTACTAGTGGGAGGTTACCCGTGCTATGCACAGGCCTGATGTCTTAGTTTGTAGATTCTATTATGCTAGGAATCCACATTTCTTATATTATTATGATGGAGTCTATTGTTTTGTTCGTTTAACCTGCAAAAAAACTTTAAAGGTAAAATATCATAAAAAATTTTACTTATCAAAAAAACAAATAGCATAGAGAATTTTTTTCTAGTGAAACAAGCAATCGTTTCGAACATCAAAATGCTCACTACTTGTCTTTACACACACAGTACATTATTTATAGTTGTTTTATCCATCATATTTGAAAACCATCTTTTAACGATGTCCTTTCTTCTTAGAATCTATTTATTTCTTTTATTTGGGGGATATTAGGAGTCAGCAGGTGAGGTGTTGTGCGAGCCCACTTTGCAAAAATAGTTTCTTTACTTATTTTTCCCTTTTAAGCACTTGGACAGAATCCTCTTCGCATACCAATGACTATCTCTTGAAATCTGAATATTTCGAGCTCGTAGCATGTAATATATAATTTGCAACGCACGGATACACATATATAATGACACTGAGTTCTAGCGTACATTGCTTAATCTATGGTGCTCCCGTCTCGGGGTAATATCCCAGCGGTACTCGCACCGAGCGACTTGAATTTACTTTTGCTCACAAAGGACAAGAGACCCAAAGTATCAACAAAAAAGGTAATCCCCAATAGAGTTCTCAAATATTACATCCGGATACGAATTAGCTACTAAATAAAACTACAATACCAAATGAGCATACGGCGTAAAATTGATTAAGCTACACGTTAACTCAATCAATGTTCGCTTAGTGACCAAATGGCATATGTCCTATTCCAGGTGGAGAATGTTAACTTAGAACTTAGTTGAGGAAATAGCTTATTGGGACTAAGTTACTTCATGTAAAGGGATTTTCTTAGAACACGAAGTGATTATTCTTAGCGAATGTTATGCATTCATTACCGGACACGGTTTGGTCAAGCATGGAGATATGCTCGCTTAATACGAAGCTACACTTTCATATATAGAAGACACCTTTGGTTACTTAGAACATTTCTTTAAATACTTGAGCCCAATAGTTCCCAGCCATGTGGTTTGGTTGAACTAATTGAACGGGTAGTAAAGATTTATGTTCAAGTGTACCTTCTCCGTGTTAAAATTCTACTTTGTTTCTTGGTGAACTCGTTATTTCTAGTCTTTCCCAGACAAATTTCTTTAAAGCTAAAATTTATGTTTTAGCTAATAGATCCACGTAAAGTAACTAATTTTCTTAGTATATTATTATTCCTTATGAAATTTATTATCATCCTATTCTAAGAGGGAAAACCAATAATTAGCTAAAAGTAGTAGGAAATAACAAATAAGGTTAGAAGCAAGTCTAACTAGTAATAGTAAGCAATCAAGCATATATTAAATGCGTTGTAATTTGTTCTTTAGCTTATATTTACCCTTTAGCTTTGTTACTAGTCAATGTGTGAACTTATTTCATTCTATTTAGTTCTGTGAATTCAAGATCTATAGATCTTTATGCATAATGGAAGCCGGTATTATGCATAGATTCGGCTAACATCATTTTAGATTAAAGTTTAGTTTGGTGGAACTTAAAAAGCATTGTGTAGATGGTTTTTTTATGCTCCTATCGTCACTCATGCTTTGCACATGCTTATATAACAAAGGGGTCAATTGATTGTGATGAAAAGGAAAAGAATGCAAAATGAAACATTGGCTAAAGTTAGAAATGCATTATATTCTTAATCCATGCCTTTCATTACAATTTCTTTAAAACTAATCTACCACCGACAGTAACTATTGTTGCCGGTGTAATTATAACTTACTTTTAACTTTGTACTCTTGTTTAACTAGCTATATCAAAGAGAGTATTAACTAAATATGGTCATTTTCTAAATCCTTTTTATATGATTGGCTATATTGTTACTAGTTCGGGAACATGTTTTGGTATGCAATGATGATGTTTAACAATTGTTCGACCAATTTTAAAGTCGATATTTGTAGTTTCTATTAAGAGATTTTCTTAATTTTTTTTACGTGTTCTCAAGACTTTAAATTACGCAAGAGTGAAGATGGAAATTTTGAAGACTTGCTGACAGTCACTATAATTTTTGCTAGAGTGTTAGCCCGAAGCTTATGCTTTTGGATGGAATATATACATATATATATATATATATATACACACACACACTTATATTTGGGTCGGGGTTTTGTGTAATAATGCAATGACTAATAGGCTACTTTATTTGCTTTTTCTAATTAATTAAATATATATGAATGAAAGAATGGCACTTTTCTTATGACGTTGTTTATAAATGTTAGATTGTATCACAAATTGTATGATAGTTTGTAATGAAGTGTGACAGAGGATCATATGTGACAGTAGGATCATAAAATCATGTACTGCTCCTTGATATTTTCCACGACCAGATTTTCTGGTCATAATGAGTATAGCCACTTCATATTTGATGCCGAAATCACTTTAGGGACAAGAAACTGCTCGCCGAAATAGTTTTCGGGACTGTAAGACCACCTGGCCGCTAGCTACGTTTAGCGACTACCATTTAATCTCGTCGTAATTGACCTTTAGCGGCGGAGCCTATAGCGACGGTGGCGACTCGCATTTTTCTCGGTCACTATTGACCTTTTAGGGACCAAAAGTGTGCTTTAGTGGACTATTTTTCCTTTCGCTAATAGCTATTTTCTTGTAGTGATCATAGGTACGCCGCATCCGTCGTACGAACTCATGAGGGTCCTCTCGCGGGCTTTGACCCAAAAACTCGGTGGGCCACAAAGTAGAAAATCACGGCCCTCCGACTATCGCGCCCGTCTACACGACTGTCTCCCGCTCCCCGGCCCGCGGACTCCGCCCCGTTACCAATCGGGTCAATAACCGTACCGCCCGCAAGTGTCCCATCCTCCGCCCCCGGGCCGGGGAGCCGGGGGCCCGGTGCTCGAACCTCGGAGCCGGCGGTGAGCCGCCCGACTCCGGCACTGCTGCCGCTCCAAGCCCCTCGCATATCGGCGTTGTAGCCGAACTAGTCAGTCGGGGCACAATATCGGGGGGACAAGTTCGGGAAGACGGTCCTAGTAACTCGCGGGCCCCGTCGGTCTCACCAACTACCGCGTACTTGCCCTTCCGGGGGCAGCCGGTGGCCTTCCTGGAGGCATCGCCGAAATCATAACACCCGTCGTGAGAGTCATCCCGATAACACAAATTTATCGACGATCTAGGATCGAAAAGGTTAACACACTTGAACGTCTCCAGAGCCTCCCGTTTATAGATGTGGTGCACAACACACCGATAAACAAGACTCTACTAGACACGGTCTCAGAGACATTCCGAGGACGAACCGCCTGGATACCACTTCAAGCCACGACCCAACCCTGCAGAGGGCCGCGGACTAGCACCAGCCGGGCACCCTAACACATTCACTAATCCGACCACAACAAATAGCTTACGCGTATACAAATATCGACGCCGTGCCCCGTATTATCTCAAGCCGTCTCAAACACATATCAAACACAAACATATATATATATATATCGGAAGCCTAGTATAGTTATCAAATGGCGCATCGGCCCTAAAACATATACAAATGCAGTTCTATTGTGTCGCTACCTACAATAGGACGCCTGCACATATAACATACAAACACACCGGCATGTGATAGGCCTAACTCACATACACGCTTCACTGCACTTAGATAATTCAAATGTAATCATGACGGGAACAGGCCCCGCCGTACCCCGAACAAACTTATACATATACAACGGACGAGTATATACCAAAAGGTCTGGACAAAGAGGAGCACTCCAACCGTGCACGGGTGTCCTGGGGACCGGCGGATCACCGAACCGTACGTCCAGACTCGCGGGCATGAAACGCAGCCCCCGAAGAAAGGGACAAGACGGAATATGTACCGAGTATATAAAGCATGAAATACAAAGTGAGTAAAGTCGTATCTATATAAAAGTAGAAAACATGAATACATTACCTGGGAACCACAAAACTTACTCGAAACGTAAATCATACATGTCCAGATGAATCAAACGTATAATCATTCCGCACATGCGATACATATA
>NW_026718940.1:0-88448 GCF_029784015.1 Lycium ferocissimum | reverse complement strand
AATGATGTTATCTATAATCCATTGATGATGTTTATTATATACACTCACCTTATATGCTAATTCCTTCAAGGTGAGGCAGAATGCTTATGAATGCTCCATAATGGAATCGGGGGTTACGACCTTATGTCACCCCGATAAAGTATAGTTGTCCTTGAGTTTCTATGCATGCATTATGATGAGTACATGATGATGATATTACACCACGCCTATATGGCCGGGGCAAACACCGCTAAGGCGGGCAGTGTATACACCATGTCTAGATGGCATGGCGTACACCACATCGGGCGGCATGAGATGGTACCCCGGACGCGGGAGGCCCGGACGCAAAGCTAATGATTATCACAACCGTACCTATATGGTCGGCGCCTTATACATATATGCATACATGATATGATGATGATTATGAAGTAAGTCAAAGATGCATTATTTCTTTGATAATTGACGCACATGTGTTGCTCCTTATTTGATGCTTCCTTATTTCATTGAAGTCTTATTATTGTTTATGCCTTACATACTCAGCACAATATTCGTACTGACGTCCATTTTCTTTGGACGCTGTGTTCATGCCCACAGGTAGACAGGGAGGTATCCAGACTCGTAGGAGCTATTAGCTGACTGAAAGCACTCCATTGTTCAGGAGGTGCCATTGATTTATTCTTTTGTGTATATATATGTTTTGGGCATGACGGGGTCCTGTCCCGTCCCTATGTCTAGCACTCTAGTAGAGGCTTGTAGATGCATAGGTGTGGGTCGTATGTGTTATAGCCCGTACTCTGCACGTTTGGATATTTCAAGGTCGTCGCGGAAAGTTAAGGGCGAGACCATCTTCAAATTTTTTTTTTTAATGTGTAAGTAGGTTATGAAAAATGTTTATGGACAAGTGGTAGTGTGAAAATATTAGAGAGGCTAAGGGCGGAAAGAGAAATTTGCAAAATGGGTTATGAAAATAATGCGGAAGACTTGGGGCAAAATGGTAATATTGAGAAAAGTCGAGGGGAAAAATGGGAATTTCACATAAGGGTTCAAGAATATTCCTAAAAGGGCCCTAATGGCCATGTGACAAAAAAAAAAAAAAAAAAAAAAAAGATGACAACAAAATAATAAGTCATCTTTTAGAAATAAAAGGAAAATGGAAGAAAAAACTAGAGAGGGGCGTGCCCCTCACATGCATGCAAGTAGGATGAATATATATATAAGAGAGAAGAGTATTCATCTTTCATTAAGAAAGAAAGAACAACAAAAGAAGAGAGAGCAAGGAGAGAGGGGTTCGGCCAACCCTCCAAATTTTTACCCTCAAAATCTTGATTCCAAAATTAGTTTCTTGTGGTTTTCATGCTAATTCAAGGTCCCTCTTCAACTTAGTGTGATTGGTTTGGAAGAAAGAGGACTTGTTTCTTCAAATAGACAACTTACTTAAGTGAAGAAGATTGAAGAAAAAGGTAAGAATTCATTCCTTTTTATTATGATATGAAGGTTTGGTTGTGTTGTAGTATATGAAAATGAGTAGAAACTATGGGAATATGGAAGTTTACAAAGTGGATATACATGTATGCATGTAGCCGTGTGTGTATATATAGTGTGGTTATGATGAATTTTAAGTTGTATTATAGTTGTGGCTATTGTGGAATTTGTGTTGGAAGTGGAAGGTGGATGAAAATTTGATAAGATGGAAAATTGGCCTATGGCCGTGTGGTATATGGTAGGAGGAAACATGTTGAATTTATTTTGTTTAACATGTTAGTTGTGTCGTGGTGAGTCTTGTAATGTAAATGAAGGTAAAATGAAGTAAGATTGCATTGAAGTGGGATGTAGAAGCTTATGTTGTTTAAGTAGGATTTTATGACCTTATGGAAGCTAAGTTGTTATAATGTGAATTATGATTATGGTTGATGAAACTAGACGATGGAAGCATGTTATGAATAAGTATGCTAAGAATTAGAGATTTGGAATGAATTATGACTTTGGTGGAAAGTTGTGTATTTTGTATAATTTGTCTATATATTGTAAAAATGGTATGAAATGTTTCCGAATGGCATTGTAACGATTTTGATTAGTAGTGAATGTGAAGATGATGGTATTGATTTGGACATGTGAAGTCGGAATGGAAGTTATTGTATTATGTTGGAAAGTCGATTAGTTGTATCATATTGTGTTTTGTTGTGGTTGTTGATGCTGCTGTTGGGTTGTTGTTGATTGTTTTGAGCCGAGTTAAGTCCTCGGGGTGTCACATTTATAGGGGAAGTGCTGCCGAAATTTCGGTAGCCAAATAGAAACCAAAGATTGAAATGTCAAGTCTCATGAATAGTAACTGGTCAATATGACCATTTGCAGATTTTTGGCGAAACGGGACCGGAGTTTCGACGAGCTTAACAAGCGCGAAAGGTATGTAAAGCTTTTCATTTCCTTTTCATGGCACGACATAGGTGTACTAGCTTCGAATTCGGCCCTTGGAGCCGCTCCTATCTCTCGGAATCGCATCTAAAATTGAGTCTTTTTCATTCAATGCAATTGAACCATAATGCCCGTTTTTGGATATAAGTGCGCCTAAACCTTCATACCTTTCGCAAATGATTTTGAATCGCTCTAAAACCTTCCTAGATAACTTTACGGAGTTTAATGTTTATGATTTCTGTCCGCCGCCTCGGCTTGATCCGAGGTGGGTTCACTATTTCCGATTTTACCCTTTTGTGTTTATAACTTGTCTTCGAGCGGTTTTAAAGGAAACGTTTTTAACTACTCCTCTATTTATTACTTAAAAAGTGTTTTAAATATTCCGTTAAGTCCTATGATGCGTTTTGATATGTACCACGAATCCGAACGTTCTGTTCCGACATAATCCTCCGTGATGTCTGAAAGGTACGTACTATGACTCCATCCGATTTCATTGATTTGATTCGTTATTCGATATGCCTCACTGAGTCTCTGGAAATATATATGTCATTTTAATGCATTAGTTTCTCACTACTCTACTCGTGGATGCCCCAATGTTTCCCCACCGAGCCCGGGCCGGATATGTTATCAAGCGTTTCCTCCGCATTGTTCGCCGTGCCTCGTGAGGGGGGCGAGGTATGACATGTACACGGGTCCGAAGTATGATGTGCCATGTACATATATTCGATATCCGATGGTGTGATGTGGTATGGCCATTTGGTATGTTATGACGGGTTTGGAGATATTCTACTACGAAGTATGATGTGTTTTGGCGCGACGGGGAGCGCCTCTGTTCTGTTCACCGAGTCCCATAGCGGGGCCGGCTTTGCATATGTTTTCTGCATACATTACTTATGATTTCTGATATGCATTTTTGATTACCTATGCATCTCGTTCGTTTCCGTACATTCTATTCTGATTTTAGTTTTATTTATTACAGTCTCTGCTTTACATATTAAGTACATTTTCCGCACCGACCCCCTTTCTCCGGGTCGCGTTTCGTGCCGCGTGTATGTGACATTTGATTTGCCGATTCGCCCGCCTAGGTTGTTTGCTCGGCTGGTTGAAGTGCTCCTTTGTCCGGGCCCGTATTTGGTATAAAATTATCCGTTGCATTTGTACCTATTCATTCTTGGGTACGACGGGGCCCCGTCCCGTCATATGATTATGTTTTGTTCGTAGAGGTCCGTAGACATGTGTGTGGGTTCTCCGTATATGTTTCGTGAGATGTGCGTACGTTTAGAGTTTATCTATGTTTTGTGACGGCCTTATCGGCCTTCGTGCGGCATGCCCACTTGTCCTTGTTAAATTATTATTTCTCGCTCATTTGTAATATTTTGCTAATTTTAGGTTAAGGTACGTATGAGTGTCCAACTAGGGCACGTGTCGCGGCCTACGGAGTTGGGTCGTGACAGTATGGTCTCACAGTTTCTCCTCGTATGTATATACATTATTTTGGTTTTGATAGCCGAAGGGCTTATGTGTATAAAGTAAATATGTTTTAAGTGAAAAATGGTTTTCCTATGATTTGAGTATAAGATTAATGAATGAATGCTTGATGTGTATGATGTGTAATGGTTTGAGTGATGCTCGGTGGTTAGCCCGGGGTACCCGTCATGGCCCGTAGTCGGGTCGTGACAGAACAGTAACAGGGTTGAACAGTAATATGGATGAACAGTATGCGGGTGAACAGTGACGCGGATGAACAGTAAAATCAGAAAATTAAAATGGAAAATCTGAATTTTTGCATCATTTTTCTACTCCTATCTCACCCCTAAATTCCCTCTAAACTCCCCCAAAACCCTCTCTACCAAGTTCATGAAGGTCGAAGATCAAATACAAGTGATTATATCCTAATTCAACCTTAAAAGTTAACCTTGGTAAGGAAGAACACCTCTATAGGGTTGTGGTGTTTTTATGGGTGATTGGAAGTTGAATCAGTAGTGGATTTCAGGCAGTATTTACTGTTTAAGGTAAATTTAACATCCCTTTGGTTGTGCTTAAGCTTAATTCCATGTTGGTGAGATTTTTTATAGCAAAATACTACAAGATAGCATTGAAATAGCCTAAGATATGACAACTGTTTCATTGGGCTGTTTTGAGGTGATAAATATGGTTTCTACTTGCTGGAAATTATGGAATATAAGATGACTATATTGTGGATATTTTTGTTAAGATTATTCATGTTTTAATTGAAGGAAGTGAAAAAGGAAAACATGTAAAACCAGGACTCGGAAGTGAAGGTTGAAGAGTTAAAACATATGGGCTGTTTAGAGATTATATTTAGGATGTATTTGGTGGAAAAGGATATGGTAAACATAAGTATAATGTTATGAAGTGAGTGGACTAAATTATGAAAGAAGAATCGTGCTCGAATTGCACTTTGTTATTCGTTAAACGAGCTTGCCGCTCGATATGATTCTTAAAGTGATCGAAGAGGTTTATATTGGTTATCTTGTAGTTGTTGCTATTGTTGGTTGTTGTTTCTGTTGTTGGGATGCTGATGACCTTTCGTGTCTTTTGGGATGTAGTATAAACAGGGAAAATGCTGCCCGTTTTTCCGTAGGTTATAAGATTAGCGAAATACGATAGTCATGACCTTATATGTTGATGACGATATCATTCCACTTATTGTAGACGAAAGAGGATTATGTTAAGCTTAGTTGTGGATTGAGAAGGAGATTATCCAGGTATGTTAAGGTTGTTCCTTCTTTTCTTGGCATGATTCCATATATGGTAGGAGCGTAAAGAACCTTATGACTAGAGATTTGTCAAAGTAAAGCTTGTCATATTGTTGTATAGTTTCTGAGTGTTCTGTTATTCTTTCTGAGGGGTCATATCCCCCTCCCTATGTCCTTGCGTTTATAGAGAGATAGGAGAGACATGTTATAGTATCAGTATTTTTCAGCATATGCATGATATACTGCATGATATACATATATATTTTCTTTAGCCTGGCCACTTGGTTAGTGAGACAGATATACCTGGCCAGTTGGTCAGTGAGACAGATATGCCTGGCCTAAGGGTCAATGAGACAGATATGCCTGGCCTACTGGTCAGTAAGACAGATATGCCTGGCCTGCGCTCGCCGGGAGACGTATATGCCTCGGCCTACGGGCCGAGACGATTGCCTGGCCGACGGGTCAGTGAGACATATTGCCTAGCCACTTGGTCAGTGAGATATATAATAGTATTATATTGCATTTCATATGAGACAGGTAAGGTGATATATTCAAGGCATTCTTTGGCCTCCAGATTATTATATTTTTAGTTCAGTTTCTATTTCGTGCTTATCTATTGCCTTACATATTCGGTAAATTATTCGTACTGACTCCCTTATTGCTTGGGGGGGGGGGGCTACGTTTCATGCCCGCAGGTCCTGAGATACAGGTTGGTTATCCATCTATTAAGATGTCAGCTCAGCAAATGAGATTGATGCACTCCATTTGTTCCAGAGATGCCAGGAGTCAGCATGGTCTTATGTATATTTATGTATGCACATATGTATGCGTATGGCGGGGCCCTGTCCCGATCACTTTATGGTATGTTTTCTAGTAGAGGCTTGTAGACATTTATGTACAGTCAGATGATGTCCAGACTTGAGAGTTCATATGGTGTCACAGATGATTACGATAGCCATATCGGCTCATGCAGTATGTCCAGCATATTCATATAGATGGGTCTTTTAGATTAATTGATACATGTATGTTTCCTTATGAGTTTATCGAGAATCATATGATGACCTAATCGGCCCACCTATGTTCATGTTGATGTAACAGATGTATGTCAGATGGTGCTTGACTAGTACGGTCAGGTGCCCGTTGTGGACCTCTAGCTTGGGTCATGACAAATCGGTGAAGAGACCGCAGTATTTGCTCAAAAAGACAAGATGATGTAAACCCGAACGGATGACCGCAGTATTCGTCACCCAAAAATCAATATTACTCAGCAAAAGGAAGTAGATTTGTAGCAGCCAAATAGAGCAGGTTGATCAAATCAAATCCAGACAGATTGCGGAGCAAACGTGGAACTTTTTCTTATGCAGCCGGTCGAGATAGGGTGCCCATGAGAGTCAAGCTCTCCGGCCAGGACTTGGAAGATCACTTCCCGCCATGCTCAGCCACACAAGAGAGCTTATTTGCTTATGTGGTTTGTTTGTTTTATTATTCCGCAACCGGTCGGACACACACCAGCACACATAAAGGCACTCCCACATAAGAAATGACCTTTTCTTCTGATTGAGTCGAACTACAAGTGACTTGATTCCCAAGAACAGGGATATGTAGGCGGACTCAATGCGTAGATCCAGTCACACTCCTACCAACCACACCGTACTTCCCATCTTGATAGCCAAAAAATTTGAGAATTTGCTTTAATTTGCATTTATAAGTCATAACGAGTCGAACTACAAGTGACCTGAATTCTCATGAAACCTGAGATATGTAGGAAACTCTGAAACCAGGGTTTGGCTGTATATTTTGAAAATTGCATAAAAATGAGAGGTAATATGATTTGTGTCAGTCAAAAATTAGGGTTAGTCAAATTTCATTGCTCAGGAATGGTCCCGTCATCCCCGAACACCGACGGGGCAGTTGTTGACACATAATTTTTGACCTCCTATAACTTGTTTTGACTACCCAGAGTCCTTGAATATTAAATATAGTTAAATATGTGTTTTAAAAAATCAAAGTAATTTTGTAAAATTATTTAGATAATATTTTAACAATTTTTCTTGATAAAGAAATTTCTATAATATTACAAATTAATCTAAATGTTTTACAATTATGATGTTTTTGCTAAAATTAACCAAGAGAAAATCATTTACAACAATTATTTACTTAATTGTTTAAATTGTCAAATTGTCAATTGTTAAGTATTTCACTCTATTTTCAAGGAAATTGATTAATTAAAATAAATAATCTTTTTGCCCCTCAAATTTTAATTTATGCATAATCAAATCATATTGACCATTTTTTAAATTAATCATAATTGATTTAGATAATTAATTATGATTATATTTGTAAAATTGCTTATCATGTGTTTAATTACAGCTACAATTGAAATAATCAATTACTTAGTCAATTAAGGCCATAATTGAAATAAAAAAATTCATGTTTTGATTCAATTATGGCCATGCTTGCAAATCCAATTTATTTTGTGAAATCAGCCATGTTTTTTAAATTAATTAATTATTTAGTTTTAATTAAAATGCTTTAGTAATCAATCCTTTTAATTTTGCCTACTCATTAATTTGCACATTTTTTTCCTTATACATATATATACACTAATATATGTATTCGTATACTATGTGTGTATACACTATGTGTATATACATATATGTATATATATAAAAAGGGGCTTGCCTTTCCTTTTTTTATTTAGCCGAGTCCAGCCCAATAAGGCCAGACCCGACCCAATTCATTACCCATATCTCAATAACGACGAAGCAAACAGACCTTAGTGGTCTCATTTGAGTAAAAGGTGAAGAGCGAGAGGGGGAAGGGGCAAATCCTAGCCGCTGCCCCTCTCCTTTTCTCTCTCTTCGATGTCATTTGCCGGATATGGTAAAAGGTCCAGGCATATCAGCCTTGTACATTATTGTATGGCCATTTTTTATGAGAACATTAATTGTTCTCCATCTCTTTCCTCCACACCACCACGATAACACCACCAAAGGGGGTAATACTCTTCCTCTCTCTTACTTTCGTACTTTGAGGTCAAACAAGGACGAATCCCTTAATGGGGTTTGTCTTGATCCATTTTTGCAATGAGATTTTTAATTAGTTCGATTAGTGACCAACGGATAGATCTGAGTTGGGTTGAATCTGATCCTTTGTTTGATTTTTACACTCAATCCATGCCACACGATGACGATTGTGAGGAAACAAGTCCAAAAAATGGACTTGTCCCACATCGATGTGGTTAGGGTTTGAAAGATTTGGGGGTTTCTATATAAATGGACCCCAAGTTACATTTGAAAGAGGCCAGATATATTCATATAAAAAACTCTTCTTTACTTATTTTCTTTATTGAATGATTGGCTCGCCAATGTTGGTGACTGGAGATAACTCTGTTCAATTCTTCTTGGGATGGGAGGGAGTAGGTCCCCTTTTCCATTGAAGTAGGGAGGGCCTCCTTCCCCACCATTCCGTCCTATTATTGATAAGGATTTGACTGATGCTGAAGATAGCTTGCTTACTCAAAGATTTCTCAATAAAATGATTTTTGGTCATGTTTGTTTTGTGATTGCAGTAATTTATTTTCTATATTCCAAATTTGTCACCGCTGAGCCCACTCTGGCCTCGCGGGGTGGGCCCTCCGGTACGAAAATGAAACGGGCGGGCGAAATTACATGAGAGAAAGAACCTCTTGGTGGAGTCCAGTCGAGGCTCGTCCATGCCCAATCTCGATGGGCCCTCGATTTGCACCTATTCTAGCTCTATAATCCACCCGTCTTCCCAGTCCCCCCGATACAAGCGAGCTAAGGGGCTTGAAGTTCTCCCAATAATACTAGGTTTTTTAATGAGTGACTGACATTAGAATTGGACACTTAGTTGAATTTCCTTAATTTAGGTCGAGTATCAGTTTAAATTTCCATTTTTTTTCTTCTTGTGGTTGACTTTGTATGGTGGAGGAGCAAAAAGATCTCTAAATCCATTCTCGACAAAGGCTGTGCCTAGAGGAGGTAATTGCCCATTCCTTCTATTTCATGCTTTGTTATTTATGTGGTGAGGAATTTATAATACTCTAGATATTTTTCTATGGTTTGATTTGGTTTAATCTCTGTTTTAGTAATGTGTTTAGTCTAGCCGGGATATACGTCTGGTACATGTTTGCTCATGTTTGAATTCCTGCCTAGTTCCATGTTAGCCTAGACTATTTACCAATGTGTAATGATTTGTTTGTTAGTTAGGATAAATTGGTGTCTAGTGTGGAATGATGTCTGTTGTTCCTCAGTCAGTATATATTAATATACATATTAACATGATATTGGAATTTAGCTTAACTTTAGTTATTAGATAAGAGTAATATGTTAGTGTGCATCTAAAGTTTCCTGAATGCTTGTTTGGTTTGAAATGTTATGTTAGTTTATCATTTGAGTGATTCTTGAATAGTCGAGTTCAAAATAGAATGGCAAAGGTGAGGATTCAATTTATTATGAGGAGTCTTTATTTGTAGGCTAAACTTAAGTTGCTATTGAAAAATCTTTAACATAATTATTTAGACTTGTTCCCATCTAACTTGGCATAGAAACTATTTTTTTTTTTCAAAATGCTCTGAATAAGTCAACATGTTTTATCTTCAATGAGCACCTTTATCTGCCTTCATGGTCAATCTAAAGTTAGTCTAATGTAGCTAGGGTCCTAATCTAAAAAATGGCAGTCTTATCTGATAAACAGTTAGATCTATCTAAGTTCTCTGTATAATCTTTGATATAATAGTAAAGGTGGGCTTTTAGGTTGTTCTCATGTGTTGTCTAATAAAAAGGTAAGGATCATCAAAACAAGATTGAGTGTATGAATAGACAGCTTATGTGATATCATGTTTGTTTACACTTTTTTTATGATAAAATTGTGTCATGTTGTCATTTGCTTGAATCTATCTTTGCTGTCTTAAGACCCTAAGAGTAGCTATTTTAAACCTTGTCTATTTGAATACGTTACTTGTTAAGCTTTATTAGTGTTGTAAAAGATTTTGCGAGCTATGATTGTATGCCTACTACCATGTTTATACATGTGAGCCTTCTGAGGTTTCCCTACCCATCTTTAATATTGTTTAAATCCTATCACTAATGTGCTACATAAACTCTAGGAAGGTCTGAAGCAAGTGGTCATGCTTGTATTGTTTGGTTTTGGTCTTAGCTGGTTGAGTCTGTGATTTCCTTAATTCCAAAAACCATGGCTTGAACCCCCTATATTGTCACCTGTTTGCGCTGGGCATGTAGTGTACTAAGCAATTTTGACAGGTGATAGTTGATTTAAACTTTGGTTCCTTTGGGAGATGAACTAGTTATGCGAACTGCTACTTACTTGATGACTTATGTGTGACACCCAATGGTTGTTAATTGTTTCTTTTTTGAGGCTAGTAACTCATTACATAAGTTCATATCTTGTGCTGCTTGCTTAGAGAATATCTCCTAGAATTGGTTAAGTGTTGATGCCACTAGATATACTGGTTCTGTAACTGTGGCTTATCCCTTGCTTTTGTCATGAATTCGTGATAGAAATGCTTAAACTTTTCAATCCTGCTTGAACTTAATAGTTTATTAATGTCCGATGAGATAACCAAGTCTGTTAAAATGCACACTTAGACACATTGATTAGGAGGCTATTTGTTGACACCATTAATGTACACTTCATCTCCCATAACACTGTGAGCCTAACACATAAGTGGAGAGGCAACACAGCACTTGGAGATGAAGCTCAAACCTTCCCTGGTGTCTACCATGCCTGGGGTTCCTGAAAACCCCTTGGATCTTGTGTGGCATCAGGAACAAGAGGGTAAGAGCTTTCCCTTTTTCCCTCTTAGGCAAGCGAACCCTTAACTCAACAATGAATAAATACCTAAATAATGAAATTAAGCAACGGAATAGAATAAATACGTAAGTCTCACGATATATATATATATATATATATATATATATATATATATATATATATATATAAGTAGTAGAATGGTGCGGAATAATAATAACACCCTCGTGGTCCGGTCCGAGTAATACAAGAGCATCTAAAAGGGAAATAATACAAGTCTGGAATAATAAATACAAAAAGTGTCTATGTCTTTGAATAGAATAGGACATAAAGATAGAGAAGTCTTCAAGGCAGCGAACGACCATGTTCACCCTGGAGACTCGAAGAAAATCTTGCCGACTATCGCCCACCCGTCATGAATAGATCCGGCACGATACTCCGCATTCATAAAGAAATGCACAAGTGCGGGTCAATACAAAACAACGATGATCGGTAGGCATCATTGGCCGACTAAGCGTAGCTAACACAACTCAGATAATAAAGCAGATAAGCAGATAAACCAACAAGTATAAGTCAATGTAATCAAATCCAAGCATACGTCATCGCCTATGTAAAGCATCTAATCCCAATGTGCCAAGTCTGAATATATCCAATCCAAATCCAACATCACAAGTATAACACCAAAACATCTCAAAATCAAGTCATAATGCAATGCAATGCAATAGTGTATGAATGCAATGCAATGCCATGCAAATGCTATGTACACATGTACTCTGGATGGAAATATTTACATCTCGGTAGCACAACCCAGTGTGACTCGCGAAATCTAAGTGCCACCCGTCCAGGATCTTTGCCCAACAGACAGACGGGACCCCGAATCCTTGCCCACAGCGGGTTCTAACCGGCACCACTCTGGGGAACCCACGGAGTCCATGCACTCTCTCAAGAACGATTCCAAAACTAACATCGGATATTGGCTATCTCACGTCACTCCAGTAAAACCGAGCCCAGCTCAACAAGTGTTTCATCAAACATCATCAGTATCTCAACAATGTATCATGAAAATGGGAGTGCGTGGAATGCATGTATCAACATCAATAATCATGCTCAATATCACAAGTACCAACAAAATGCTAACAATATATCCGATCACAAATACCAATAGTGGGTATGCCAACAATATTGTCACACCTTGGAAATTTCGTGTCGCTTGCATTATAAGTGAACTAACACAAGACGAAAGTGGAAATAAAGCCCTTATAAGGTTAAGAAGAGTATTGGATAACTTTAAGCACGTACCTTAAGGTTTCGGAGTTAAATGAATCGGTGAAAGTATATTCGTTGAAGAAAATGGAGTTTGAGTTATGTTTTGGGAAGATTTCGTATCATTTGAGTTATACATTTTTTAGAATTGCCGTGAGGGGGAGCTATAGGGATCCTTGGATGGTTAATGAAGTTTTATACAAGTTCCAAGAAAGTTCCATACGGATTGAAGGTCAAACGAATCGAAAAGAGCGCTTTTTCGCAAAACCTGGGAAAATGGGGCAATATGTGGCCGCATACTCAGTATTATGGGCCGTATATTGGTCACAAACTCCACATTTTGGGTGATATTTCTGCCCAACACCACCCCAATGTTGTGAAGGGAGTATGCAGCTGCATACTCACATCAACACGGAGCGGTAGGGCGAATTGGACAGCTTTTTAAACCCCAAAGGACCCCATCTTCACATTAAATTTCCATATTTATTTCCCCACACTTCTAGAGGGTTCTTGAGAGTTATTGAAGGTTCCATAGCTTTCCAAACCTTTCTATATCATCAAGATAAAAGATCAACATCAAACAACAAAGTTAATCCTTGGAAGGTGATTGTTCTTGTTTCTTTGCAAGATGGTGATGAACTTGATCTTAGAAAGAGTTAAGTAAGGTGAAGTTCTTCCATTATAAGGTATATTATTCCTATTATTTACATGATTGAGTTGATGTAAAGGTTTAGTAACTCTTGGAAAGGAAAAGAATGAAAGTGGAGAAGTCATAAAGGGTTGAAATGAAGAAGATGACTATGAGATGAACTTGAAAAGGGATTTTTGGATAAATTTGAGATTAAATTGAATATAAATTCTTGATTATTATATTGTGGATGTTTTTAGTGTTTTTTATGGGTTGTTTTTATAATATGGTGGAAGTCGATAAAATAGGGAAAATGCTGCCCAAATTTCGTTAGCTCATTAATTAGACTAGTTTGAAATTATGGGTGTTTTCTAGACTTAACCTTTAGTATGATTCCTCTGGAATGTAGATTTGCGGGCTTGGGAGTAGAACGTTAAGTAATTAAGGTGGTTTAAAGGTATGCTTAGGCTAACCCTTTCCTTCTAAAGGCATGATTCCCTAGTTTTGAACCTATACATGATATCCATAATATTCCTATTCCTAGAAATACTAGAAGCTCATAATTTTCATGATCCTCATGATATTGTTGACAATGTTCTTTGTGATGATAATGACAACAATTATGATGATGATGATATCAATTCTAGAGATGCCAAAGCTTAAAGTTCTTGATGTTCTCATGATACTATTGAGCTTGTCACATGATTATTGATTTTATTCATTGTTGTTGATCTCATCTTATAATAATTGTTCTTTCAAGGTGTGATATAGTGATGATGATGATTCTATAATAGAAATCGGTGGTTTATCGACCTTACGTCACTCCGATAGGGTAGTAATGTTTCATTAGGCTCTCATGCATGCTTTATATATATATTTGTATGTATTTTTTTTACATCGCGTCGCGCTATAGGCAGCCGAGCAGACGCATAGATGTACACATCACTGCAGTGGGCAGCTTATGATATCATCCCGGATGCGGGACATATCGATCGGGCTGCACGTTCTGCAACAATATATATAACGATGATATGATATATGGATCGGGCTGCATGTTCCGCAGCAATATATATAATGATGATAACATCGTGCCTATATGGCCGGGAAGTATACTATATATGTATGTATGTATAAGATGTTGTTTTGAAAGAAAAAGCTAAGCATTCATGATGTCTGCCTTAAGAGGCAATCGGATGTACATGTTATCTCTTTTTTCTCACGCCCTTTTATATCTTTATTATGTTGTTATTCATGCCTTGCATACTCAGTATATTATTCGTACTGACGTCCTTTTATTTTTGGACGCTGCGTTCATGCCCGCAGGCAGGCAGGGAGACGGACCAGATTCGTAGGTGCTTCCTCAGCTATCTCTCAGGAGCGCTCCATTTGCCTCGGAGCTGCAATCTAGTGGTGCTATTCTTTTGTGTACATATGGACATGGCGGGGTCCTATCCTGTCCTTGTGATGTTATGCACTCCTTGTAGAGGCTCGTAGACAGACGTGTATAGTTAGATGTCTTATAACCTTATCGATATATTTTCTGTACATCATTTTGGCAGCCTTATCGGCTTGTATATATATGGGCCTAGTTGATGATGTTCATATAGAGAACTATTATTATTGCGGATTCATGCCCTTGTAGATCATGATATTCATAAGTTATCTTTCATGGTCCACCTAGAATGATAATGAGAGGTATGCTAAGAGGTGCTCGATAGGTTAGCTCTGATTACCCGTCATGGCCCTCCGGTTGGGTCGTGACAAATCTAACCAAATCATAAGTACCAACAGTGGTTACGCCAAAAATATAACCAAATCACAAGCACCAATAGTGGGTACGCCAACAATAACACAATCGAGATGATAAAACAGAATCTGACATCTATCAAGAACTCATGGCATCAAGCCAGCACAATGGAACAATCAAATCACAACATAACGGGGCGGCTAGCCCCAACACACAACAGGGCCCGACCTAAGGCAAGATCCAACCCAACTTCATACCCGAAGGTTCACATGCTATCTCTAATAATATAATCTAAATATGTGCTTCGCTATATGAAGTCTCACCAAGGGTAAGCCATAACCTACCTGGATGGCCGAACCGCAACACCAACAACTCACCTCTTTGCCTTGCCTTTCCGCTGAACCTTAGAACCAAAGTAGTCTAAGCATAATCGAAATCTAGATTAGAAATCATGAAGAATGATACTAATATTGCTACCATTAAAGTCGGGTCAATTCTAACCCTAGAAATTGGGAAAACGGGCCCACAAGGGCAAAACAAAAAATTCAAAAGCAAAATGTCAAATTAAGCACTAGATAATCATAACTCAGCCACTAATTGCTAAATTAACTGATAGATTTATCCAATTTTGAATTTGAAGCAAAACCCCCAATTTGGGTATAAACCCTAACTCTTTGATTCTGAATTTCAACAGTAGAAATGGAAGATATATGATTAACAAGCTTAGATTCATCAAAATCTAAAATAAATCCCATCAATTCCATCATTAATAAGCCTAGGGAAAATGTTCATCAAAACCCTCTTCCAACTTCCATTACTAAGGGATAATTAAAGGAAAAGGGGAATCTAAGATGATTATGATTATAGGAAGAGTAAAGGAATTAGAAAGATTTACCTCCAAGAAGATTCCCAAAATATCTCCAAGAACAGTTCCCCAAAGCTCTAATTTCGAAATGGGAATAAATGAGGGTCTTAAGGCTTTTAACTCTTCATTAATTACACACACTACCCGTCACCCGCTTTAGCGTCACTGGGACCGCACCAGCGAAGCCGCTTCGGCGGTCAAGGCAAAAGTCATTGGACCGCTCCAGCGGTACCACTGTCACGGTGCTGGTGCCGCCAAAGCGAGCACCAGACACTCGAAACTTACTCAAGTTTCGCAATTTGATCCAATTTTTCGACTAGTTCTCGAGGCCATCTGCTCACATACCAAACACATAGACACATAAAAAAACACACTACGAACGCGCCCGTGGCCTCAAAATTCCCAACGGAGGTTTCGTTGACCGAGTCAACCCCAATGCCTTAATTCCAATTTCCCAAACCAAGTCTCAAAATGCATCCGAGTGCATTGGGAACCGAACCAAATACGCACCGAAGTTTTAAACGATCATCCAGACCTCTTAGAATCGACGGAATCCCGAAAAAGGTCCGTTTACCCAAAAGTCAACTTTGGGTCAACCATTTTTCATGTTAAGCCTATATTTCACTAAAGTTGCCCGAATCTGGTCTAGACACCTCGAGAAGTGTGCCAACGGTCCCCTAGGGTAAAAAATGAGGTAATCAATGCTCGAAAAAGGGAGAAAATCTTTGAAAAGACTATAATGACCAAACGGGTGGTTACACTTTTGGGCTGTTCTAATCTTTCCATGGGTGTGTAAACCCATGGTATGTTGGCTGGTGGTGGTGTATGTTTGTTTGATCAGTATTTCATTTTTTTTTGCTTAGGCAAGTAGCCTTATGTATCTGTTGTATTTACCCTTTATTTCTGGGCTCTGAATGTCACGACCCAAACCGATGGGCCATGACTAGTGCCTGAGCTGGGTACCTGTATACGACCCGCTAGATATAATCCGACTGAAACTGAAAACAATATAGCACTATGTAAAAGCATGTTATGAACTCATCATGTCATACATCAGAAAGAACCTGTCTCCTGAGAAGTCACAGTTAACCAAAACATAACAAATATGCAAGCCGACAAGGCTGCCACTATACACGGGGACATCCAAGACGAACTACATCGATATAGCTGACCAAACCGTATATACACAACCCACATATGTCTACAGACCTCTAAGAATATAACAAAGTCTACGTCAAAAGGATCTGTACCAAAATAACTCAAGCTCCGGAACAATGGAGCTCTCCAAGCGGCTGGGCAAAAGTTCTAAGCCGGAGGATCACCAAACTGAGTGTCTGTACCTGTGGGCATGAAACGTAGCCCCCGAAGAAAGGGGGTCAGTACGAATAGTGCACTGAGTATGTAAGGCAGGAAATCAACATATACATTAAATCCTGGAAAACATTTGAGGCGTGTCAATGAATGAGCAAAATAAATGCATCAAGATAGCTATATCAAAGAAACACATACATCCATAGAAATATCACAACAAAAGCCACAAACGTCCCCCGTCAATCGTGCATATATATATATACACATCATAACAAACACAACGCGCCATATATTACCCCCCGTCAACCGTGCCATACATATACACATCACAACAAATGCCATATATATACACACAGCACCGCCCGTCAACTGTGCCATACATATACATATCACAACAAAGGCCACAATGCACCCCCGGTCAACTGTGCCATATATATATATATACACATCACAACAAAGGCCACGGCACACCCTCTGTCAACTGTGCCATATATATACATCACAACAAAGGCCACATATATATACATATCATAACAAGGGCCACAGCATCACCCCCTGTCAACTGGGCCATGTAATACACAACAAAGGTCACAGCGTCACCTTTGTCAACTGTGCCTTACATATACATGAAGAATGAAAATGAGTGTAGTGCATAATCAAAATGAAACAATCAAAGTAGCCATATACATATATTATACTCATGGCATGCATAGGAGTTCAAATGAAAACTATCGCTCTATCCCACCTTGGAGGAACAATTTATAAGGTGAGATCAACAACAATGAAATAAATCGAGAAAATCATGAAATAGCTTAACATTTTCATATCATCGTTGAAATCATATTTGAGACCTTTAAGCATAAAATCATCCTCAACGTAATCCTCATAAAAACATTCTCGTTCTTAACATCATAAGAATCTTTAAGAGTCATAAACTTCTAGCTTTGAAATCAAGGAGGTTATGAAAACACTTGTGGAATCATACCATAGGAATCATGCCTTTGAAAGAAAAGGACGAGCCTTAACATACCTGCCCACTCTCCAATTATCTACACCTATTCGTCCGAGCTCGTAAGTCTACATTTAAAAGGATTCACACAATCGTTAGACTCATCGTAGTATATTTGTGCTAAGCTTTCAAGTCAAACTATTTTATATCCTGCCGAAAATCGGCAAACATTTTCCCCGTTTATATGCCTAGCCCGAAATCTCAACTCAGCAACAAACAACAACAACAATAATACCAACATCAATAACATCATTTCCAACACCAATATGTACCATAAAACAGCCCACACGCTGTTTTTCAACTTCCATAACTAACCAACTTACTACACAATTATTTAACGACTTTATCTCCGTAAATAAGCCTTAAATAATACCAAAAGAGAAAGATTCATACCTTTTTCTTGTTAAGACAGCAATATCCTCAATATCCACGCTAAAATCCACCGCAAAACAATACTAGAATCACAACCATGCGTTACCCGGACCTAAACCACTACTCCGCGACTTAAAAATTGCTCACTTTTGATTCCCTCACCTTCTCTCTTCCAATTTCTGGAATTTTCTAGGAAAATCTGATGAAAAAAAGGGGTTATTAACCTTTATATAGGGTCAAATTCGGGTCGGGTTCACTGTAGTTTTTACTGTAGCAGTGCTGTAGCAGTACTGTAGCACGCGTTTCTGCTCTGTCAGCCGAACTTGTAACGTCCATAATTCTCTACTCCGATGTCCTATCGATGAGCGATTTGTTGCATTGGAAACTAGACTCGACGAACTTCATTTTAGGCTTTTGTTTCACTTCAAAACACTTCATATGCGAAGAGATATTCGTCCCCCAAGTTGGACCAAAATTTTCACACAAAACTTCACCCATCCTTTCTCCAAAGTCGTACTACTCCATTTCTTCCACTCATTTCCTTATAAAACCTTCCGGTATACCTTATATACATCCTTCACTCATTAAATATACTTAGTAATGCTTGCTCCTTACATTCCAAAGTGGTTTTACTTAACCGTAACTCAACGTACTTATGTTTCAAATTTGATAAGTGCTTCTTCGAAGATACGGGATGTAACATCCTTCCCCCCTTAAAAACATTCATCCTCGAATGTTGTAGTGCGCCGATCCTCAATATCCTCATTGAATTTTTTTGTTCGATTACCATATACTTATACTATAATTTGGTTAGTTTCGTCCTGCTCTTTCTTAGCTCCTTATCAAATTCATTTGTGAGTCGTACAGTCTTCAATCCTCATGTATATGATCACAAGTCAACTAGTATTCCGTTCTTATTCTGTCTTCATTCCCGTGGTTTAACTAGCCACGCCACAGCTACTCGCCGTCCTGCGAGCGTCCTTCCTCTTCGTTCCTCATTTATTTATTAACGGATAACTCCCTTGCTCGAATACAACACTTTCTTTTGTTGACTCCTCTGATGCTATCTTGGCTATCCCTACTTGTACTTGTTGAGCTTAGATACGTGCTAGATTATCCCCTCGTAATTCATCAGCCAAGCTTTCCGATTCATCATAAATTTTCTTATACTAATGTCCCGTTGCTTGTTCAGCGGTACTCTGCTACTGACAAATCCTTATTCTTAACGGTTACGTTTCTTCAACCATCCATCTTAATTCCCTTCCATGATCGGTTATAAGCATATCCTCAATACAATCTCTTAACGGTTCCTAATGTTCCATCACCATCTTTATTATTTCTCGTAGCAGGATTATATATTGCGATGAACCAATAATCATAGTTCGAACCGGTCTATAGCTCACAATATCTTCGAGCTCTTGTCAACTCTCCCTTTAATTCCTTTGCCTCAACTCTTGCAACATAACTTATAATTATGAAGTTAGGACAATTCTCACTTTACCACAGCTTCTTTTCCAACATTGGTATGGTATACTTACCCTTGACTTCCTCATTCCAGTGATCACTTCGTTAGCTGTCATTCCTTCTTGGCTTTCCGGTGTGTCCATTCCCATCTGCGGGGCATAACCTTACGCTGATGATTCATATAATTCTATAATACATACCCTTATGCTCCGCATGGTTAGTGACCCGTGATATACTTTCTAATTTCTAGTGATGCTGCTGCCTTTCTATCTGCACCCACATCGTTCTTCCTCTCTTTAGAGATCGCCACACCGCTTATCGTTACACCCTTTGTTAAGATTCTCATATTTTTCCTTTAATATCAAGATTTTCTTCCGTTGCAACCCAAAGTGTCCTTTGTACTCATCATCCATTTCGTCATTCTCTTTGTAGTTAGCTTGCAGAGCTTTCTTACTCTCTTTATTACTCTTTAGGATACGTATCTGCCTATTTAGGTGCGACACAAATTTTCCTGGTCTAGAAATGTCATATCTCACGTCCGCATGAAGTATTCTCTTGATCCATTTTAATTCCTTTTCATACCTGCTTTGTGGTATGCTTATCTTTAATTCATTTCTGCTCCCTCTTAATGCATTCTTGATATGCCACTACATCCCGAATTTTGGCTTCTTTAAGCTAACATCTTTCTTTCCTTGGAATTTTGACAATGCCATACCTCGTTTCAGGACTAGATCTGCTCTTCCCCCCTTATAAGGGTGTTCTTATACAATAGTAACTCCCGAATATCAGTAGTCATTGGCCAACCTTAACGATCCTCCAACTCCTTTGGTCTCTTATAATACCAGAATTCTCTCATCGTATAGCTTGACTTATTTTCCTTTCTGCTAATCGAGGGCTTTGCATTTGAACGAAGCGCTTATGCATTACAGATCCATTCTCGCTGCCTTCTTTAAGGCCTTTCTACTCCTACCTTTTATGACTGAACATTTCCCAAATCAACGGGTTAATGGGAACATTGGAATCCATCAACACATTTTACGGAACGTTTGGTCACACTTTGCTCTTTTATCCCTCGTCTTCCTCCACAACTATTATCACTGAATTTCTACTTACTCTGAGTTTTCGGTTTCACTCTACGTCTACAATATATCATTGAGAGTTAATATGCTACACTCTTCCACTTCCACTTCCACTATCAATCCTTTTATTCACTTAGCTCACTTATCCGAAATTTTCCTTAACTACTTATTTGCGTCCCACCTATGCGTTGTAGTTCTTCCAGTGTTCTGCCACTTCTTGTTCATGTCATGAATTCCTTGCAAATATACCCTCTTGTTTCTTCTCCTTCTCGCCGCCAAGGCTAGTCCATACTCATGAATATTTCCCATACATCCTTCTATTTCCTTTATAATTAAATCTCGGTATTCCTTATCCTCATCCCATGTCATTGATGTACTACCTCCCGGTTAGCTTTGTTAGTTCATTATCCTCTCGCTTGTCCTTGGTGATTGCTCAATTTTTCTTTTCTTCCTTTCTTCTTCTTTCCTCTCCTTTTGACCAACCCATTAGTGTACCTTTCCTGCTTTCATCCTCAAACCTTCCTTGAGTTCCTTCCTCCCCGAGCGCCCTTCTCCACTTGTTATCTTATAGTATCGACCCTAAAGTTCGTGAAATATTCCTTTAAACGTGCAAATCCGTTCTATTCTTAAATCATCTTTTGGGGAAGCTTCTCCGTGTCCGAGGCAACCGTGTCAGTATGACCACACATTTATCCCTTTATATACCTCTCGAGAGCTGGAAATCTCTTAGTATCGTTGCAAGGCCTGATCATTCTTTCTCTTACTTCACATTCCTAGTTGTGGTTACTATCCTTTAGTCCCACTTATCGAAGTCTATTCCCTGACCCCACACATTCGTCTTTTATTCCATACTACCATCCTTTATCCCCTTTGCTTGCCTACCTTTGAATTTTTATCCAATTAATCCCTTGCCTTGCCCGTCGTCTCTCTTGGAAGCTTCACTCACCCTCGTTTCTTACACTTTTCCCTTTTCTCAAGACATTCTAATCTCTTTACTTTCTATATATTCACTTCCTTCCTTTTCCTGATATTATCGCATTAAGGCTTTCCAACTCTAACCTGTAGTGAAAGTAACATCAACTTACCTTGTAACATTTGTCATTTGAACTTCACTACCCTGTTCGGTTGATGCCTTCAGTATACCGCAACGTCGGTTGCTGGGACACATATACCGGTTGGCGTAGCCACATATGGGATGTCATATATACACACACACACACACACACACACACACATATATATATATGTTTACTAACGCCTCGCTTACAAAGTACTTCCCAATACTATTCAAACTCATCCTAATTCTAGAGCTGTGATGCACTTTTTTTTTTCTCTTTGCCGGTCTAGTCCGCTTCATCCTTCGCAACCTTTTAGGGTTTCTAACCACTCCGCATACTCCAATTTCCCTTAGGCTACTCTAGCTTCTCATCTGTCTCTTATGTCTGAATTTGTAGGACTCTTAATATACTTCCCAGGGGGTCACCCATCCTAGTATTTCTCTCACCCCAGCACGCTTAACCTTGGAGTGCTAATGGGATCCGGTGCGTTAGTGCTGGTACGATCACATCCACCCTACTGCGTGACCTTTATCGCATGACCTAGAACCAGTTGAAGTTCTAACGGGCCCCAATAAATTCTCGTAATGCATCTCCCTCCGGATTAAAAGGATCTCTTACTCTTCCGACTAAGCAAATGCTATTTTGGCCTTTGAAATCCTCAATAATCACCTTCAATCTACATGTATGACTACTTTTCATCCTAGCTTTCAAGATTCCCAATGGTGGCGAAAGCATCTTAATCGTAGTTACTTCCAAATACTTAAGTCACTGATCCCCTTCAGGATTTCCGCTTATCACTATCCAGTATTACCCTGAAGTAATTACATACGCACATAGGAAATTCCAATAAGAACTCGTATACCGTAGCCGATCGGTCCTTAGCCCGATCTCGGTGGGCTATAGAGTGAAGTGTACTCCTCATCCTTGTCTTCCCACCGTCTACTAGTCCGGCCTAACATAATCGAAACGTAGGGAAAATCTAGATGTGCCAAACTTTGTACTTCCTCAATTACGTCTTCGTCCACGTGAGTCTCGTGAACCCTTAAACGGGTCTTTGTCATATGATTTCTCAGTCGAGTCGCCTCCTACTAGAGCCACATTCTCCGATGGGTCCGTCTCAATGGAATAGCTGATGCTTTTTCTTATACCTCTTGACATCCTCGATCCTGAGTCGACGGGTGATACGGGTCTCATGTCCCCCTTCGGAGCCTCACTTACGCTCCCATTAACTGAAATTGTCCTCATCTCCAATACAATCCGCAATTTAACAAAAATCGTACCAAGAACGAGCTTTCCTATCATTGGCTCTACCGCACGATCTATGATCGTAAAGAAAGATGACATCCTAAATGTCCGTAGCTTCCTGTTTATAGATGTGGTGCACAACACACCGATAAACAAGACTCTACTAGACACGGTCTGTAGACACTCCGAGGATGAACTGCTCTGATACCACTTTTGTCACGACCCAAACCGATGGGCCATGACTAGTGCCCGAGCTGGGCACCCGTATACGACCCGCTAGATATAATCAGACTGAAACTGAAAACAATATGGCACTCTGTAAAAGCATGTTGTGAACTCATCATGTCATACATCAGAAAGAACCTGTCTCCTGAGAAGTCACAGTTAACCAAAACATAACAAATATGCAAGCCGACAAGGCCGCCACTATACACGGGGACATCCAAGATGAACTACATCGATATAGCTGACCAAACTGTATATACACAACCCACATATGTCTACAGACCTCTAAGAGTATAACAAAGTCTACGTCAAAAGGATTTGTACCAAAATAACTCAAGCTCCAGAACAATGGAGCTCTCCAAGGCTGGGGCGAAGTCCTAAGCCGGAGGATCACCAAACCGAGTGTTTGTACTGCGGCATGAAACGCCCCCGAAGAAAGGGGTCGGTACGAATAGTGTACTGAGTATGTAAGGCATGAAATCAACATATACATAAAATCCTGGAAAACATTTGAGGCGTGTCAATGAATGGGCAAAATAAATGCATCAGTATAGCTATATCAAAGAAACACATATATCCATAGAAATATCACAACAAAGGCCACAGCGTCACCCCCTGTCAACTGTGCCATATATATACACATCATAACAAAGGCCACAGATATATACACCCCCGTCAATTGTGCCATATATATACACATCACAACAAAGGCCACAACGCGCCCCCGTCAACCGTGTTATATATATATACACATCACAACAAAGGCCACAACACACCCCCTGTCAACTGTGCCATATATATACACATCACAACAAAGGCCACAGCACACCCCCTGTCAACTGTGCCATATATATACACATCACAACAAGGGCCACAGCATCACCCCCCCGTCAATCGGGCCTATTGTAATACACAACAAAGGTCACAGCGTCACCCCCTATCAACTGTGCCTTACATATACATGAAGAATGAAAATGAGTGCAGTGCATAATCAAAATGAAATAATAGAGCTCTCTATAATGTCACAAAGTAGCCATATACATATATTATACTCATGGCATGCATAGGAGTTCAAATGAAAACTATCGCTCTATCCCACCTTGGAGGAACAATTTATAAGGTGAGATCAACAACAATGAAATAAATCGAGAAAATCATGAAATAGCTTAACATTTTCATATCATCGTTGAAATCATATTTGAGACCTTTAAGCATAAAATCATCCTCAACGTAATCCTCATAAAAACATTCTCGTTCTTAACATCATAAGAATCTTTAAGAGTCATAAACTTCTAGCTTTGAAATCAAGGAGGTTATGAAAACACTTATGGAATCATACCATAGGAATCATGCCTTTGAAAGAAAAGGACGAGCCTTAACATACCTGCCCACTCTCCAATTATCTACACCTATTCGTCCGAGCTCGTAAGTCTACATTTAAAAGGATTCACACAATCGTTAGACTCATCGTAGTATATTTGTGCTAAGCTTTCAAGTCAAACTATTTTATATCCTGCCGAAAATCGGGCAGCATTTCCCTGTTTATATGCCTAGCCCGAAATCTCAACTCAGCAACCAACAACGACAACAACAATACCAAAATCAATAACATCATTTCCAACACCAATGTGTACCATAAAACAGCCCACGCGCTGTTTTTGCAACTTCCATAACTAACCAACGTACTACATAATTACTTAACGACTTTGTCTCCGTAAATAAGCCTTAAATAATACCAAAAGAGAAAGATTCATACCTATTTTCTTGTTAAGACAGCAATATCCTCAATATCCACGCTAAAATCCACCGCAAAACAATACTAGAATCACAACCATGCGTTACCCCGACCTAAACCACTACTCCGCGACTTAAAAATTGTTCACTTTTGATTCCCGCACTTTCTCTCTTCCAATTTTTGGAATTTTCTAGGAAAATCTGATTTAAAAAAAAGGGGGTTATTACCCTTTATATAGGGTCAAATTCGGGTCGGGTTCACCGTAGCAGTTTTTACGTAGCAATCGGTATGTAGATCTAGTGTACGCATCGTAGCACGCGTTTCTGCTCTGTCAGCCGAATTTGTAACGTCCATAATTCTCTACTCCCATGTCCTATCGATGTGCGGCTTGTTGCGTTGGAAACTAGACTCGATGAAATTCATTTTAGGCTTTTGTTTCACTTCAAAACACTTCATATGCGAAGAGATATTCGCCCCCCCCCCCGTCCCCAAGTTAGAACAAAATTTTCACACAAAACTTCACCCATCTTTTCTCCAAAGTCGTAGTACTCCATTTCTTCCACTCATTTCCTTATAAAACCTTCCGGTATACCTTATATACATCCTTAACTCATTAAATATACTTAGTAATGCTTTCGCCTTACATTCCAAAGTGGTTTTACTTAACTGTAACTTAACGTACTTATGTTTCAAATTTTATAAGTTCTTCTTCGAAGATACGGGGTGTGACACTGAACTTGCTGCTGATTGGCTTATATAAGTCTAAAAAGACCTTGAATAGTATATTCTCCTCATCTCCTCTCAATGTATTAGCTTCCTTCCATATATACTAGGTGATATACCAAAGTATACAAGGTATATTCACCTCTATACCCTCACAGGTGTATAGACGTGGATATATCCAGTATATTTAAGGTATATCACTCATGCCACTTGGGAATATGAGCCCACATTTGTGTCAGATTAGTCTCTTGGGCCAACTGTTTAAATTAATGTTTGGGCCTCCTCTAGTGTTTTAAACAAATTCTATATTTGGTTTGAATATTTTGTTTTCCTTTGCTTCCTGAATCTGAGTAAATAGTCTATGTGGGCTTTGGTATTTTCGTTAACGTTATGGGCCTTACACTGTTTCTGCCAAAAAATTGTATTGCCATTATATGACCTACTTGTTTAGCTTATGCACTAATTTGGCTTGAATGTAGTTGTTTTATGACTTAGTATCCATTCTTTGGAACAAATACTAATCCTAGTCTTCCTACGTGTTTCATGGGAACCAACTTTGGGCCCTTCTGGCCGTCTCTTGTATCAATATATGTTGGGCCTAAAGCCCAACCTCCCCCCTCTTTGATCGAGTCTGCTGAAGCATGTGAAGGGAGGCAAATATTCTTTTTTGAAGGCCTAACCAATGGGTGAAAATGGCACTGATGGGCATGGTAGGCCCATCAGTTTAAAAGTTTACTTTCTTTCCTCTATTTTACTTGCCATGTATGTATGTGTATATGTATCAAACATGTAAATAATGAAACCCCTATGCATGTGTAGAATTTAGAAACTCAACTCTTAGTATTTTAGGAAGTCACTCAAAACATTTTCAAACCTGGTCAATGCTGGTTTTACACGACTAAAATTGGTACTCATTTTAATTTTACATAAAGTTTAACGATTAAACTCACATTTTTGGATAAAGTAAATGGTTCTATTTTCTCAAAATGGCTAATTAGCATGTTTTGGACCTTTGGTGAGAGGATCTGCAAACTCTTCATTTTAAAAGAGGCAAAAATAACTTTTGGGCCTTCAGCCCACTGGCCTTGGTTATTTGTGAAGTATGATGTTGAAACGAATTTTGGATGAAAGGCAGGAAGAATGGCTTGAGGTTCATTTTGATAGAAATAGGTTTTGAGACATTTTAAACATTTGAGTAAAATCTGGAAATGGTTTAAATATTAGAAACTTGAGGTTTTTGAGAAAAAAGATTGGGTTGGTGGAAGTGGACTGCTCTTGAACTCAAATATTTTCAACTGTTTGGGCTAAAGCCCAAAAAACTTATTGGACTAAAATACATTTTGGACCAAGTATGAGGATGAGATAGATTTGGACTTAGAATATTATTGAACTATGGCTTCAAATAAAAAATGAAACTGATTTTTTCATAAATAACTTATATATTTTCATATATATACACTACTGGAAAATGGGCCTCTGGCAACACTAGGGAAACCGTTGCCATAGACAAAGGAATCGTTGCCATTGACCTATGGCAACGGATTACTATCATGCGTGACTTTGCTCGCGTGCCGATAGATCTATCGCAACGGTTCATGGGACGGTTCTCAAAACCGTTGCTATAGAAGTTTCTATAGCAACGGTTATTTGTCTATCTCTTTCGCGACATATTTTCTTTGTTAATTGGAACGGTTAAAAACGGTCCCCATAGACTCTTGTGCAACGGTTGTTAGGCTATTGCAACGCTTAATTGAGGTTATTACAACGGTTATTGGACTTTATGCAACGATTATTTGCCTCTTGCTACGGTTTTTATTGATTAGAGACAATTCGAAATGTCTATTGCTACGGTTTTCATGACCTATTGCAACGGTTGCCATGTTTAATTTGGAGCTTGTTGCCACGGTTAGGTAAGCTATTGCAACGCTTTAATTAAAATAACAACCCCTGTTTATAAATAATTTATAATGCACTACAAATTATATAAAATCACAAAATGAAACTTTTCATAATACATATTGTCCACAAGCTAGTTATAATATCCATAAAAGCAAAATGTTAAAACCCAACTACATAAAAGTTTTACATTTAAAGAGTGTGCATGAGTTCCAAAATGTCAATAGCAAAATATTCCTAGAACATCTAAAGCTTGACAAAAATCCAAAAATCTTCTCAAGTGAAATATCTTCTTGAGTAAGGTCTTCACTTTCATGCGTCTTCCCTTTCTTCATTTTCAACACCTTCAAGAAAAGAATAAGCAATGTCATAACTCTTTTCATTACTAAGGAGAGACTAATACGAGCCCATTTGGATTGGCTTATGGCTTTTGACTTATAAGCCAAAAGCAATAAGTTAGAAATTCTAGCTTGTGGCTTTTGGCTTATTTTTGTCATATTAGCTTAAAGACAAGTGCTTAAAAGTCCTTATTTATTTTATCCAAATACTACACAAGCACTTAAAAGCTATTTTTAGCTTAAAATCACCTAAAATAAGCCAATCCAAATAGGCACTAAGAACAATGTTATACTAATCACACAAGAAATATAATAATGACATCTAATCCAAATAACCATATTGGCGATTGTATCTCATAAACACACCTCTATAAAAACACAAGTATTTCCTACGAGAAAAAGCAATAATCAATAATGATAACAAGCGTGCACTCTATGGATGAGGTTAAAAGCATGCGAAATTCTCAACCAAGGTGTTGTTTGTTAAGCTAAGGGGTCGGTTTCAGAGAAGTTGCCCTGGAGGAGAATTGCATTTAATAATAGTGGACTGCCTAGATGGACTTTTGTGTTACCGTTGGCGCTCACTTGCAAGAGTCATCAACCGCAGACAAACTATATAAATGGGGTGAGACAAATGACTAGCGATTCATGTCCACTATGTGATGTTGCAAATGAAAGCATAAAGCACTTGTTCTTTATCTGTGATTTCTCAAGTCGATTGGGAAAAGCTGCTATCATGGATGGGTATCAGAAGGAATGCTAGAGGATGGAAAGCAGAGCTTTTTGGGCGAGAGCGAGAATGCGAGGGAGTAAAGCCCTTAAGCTAAAGTCTATCGTATGATCCTAGGCTATTTATTTGTGTATAGCATATGGAGGGAAAGGAATCAACAAATTTTTCAATAGAAGAGTTAGCTGCCAAATTTGATCATCAAGGTGATAATACAAGATGTGCATCAAAGGGCAAACAAGAAACAAAAGATAGCCAGTGGTTGACCAAATTTAACTTTTATCCATTTTAGTTATGACCTAGGAAATTGCCTAGATGAAAGGGCTTTTATTGGAGTGCATACGGGGTGCAATTAGAACATTAAGAACTAATGCATGAAATTTGAATATTTGCGGCATATTGTCCGATAGCATAGCTCATTTTTCATGAGCTGTAAAATGTTACTTTTTGTTTATAATACAAGTTATTTACCAAGAGAAAAAAAACAAGCGTGTACACACTCAATGCATTTTGAAAACTTATATAGGCGGTAGTTATATTATTACTAAATTCATGTTTGGAAACTTAAAGATATTTAAGTTCTTGTATCGATTCTTTGGGATGATTTGCGGGAATTAGCATTTCAAGAGAACAAAAACACAATATATATATATATACACACATAGCGGGCCGTGTGAAACGAATCAAGATTACTTAGTACGCCGGAGGGCGGGACTTTTAGTTGTGTTTAAGAAAAAGTCCGCCGGAGGGCGGACTTTTAGTTGTGTTTAAGTATAAAAGTCTGCCGGAGGGCGGACTTTTAGTTGTGTTTAAGTGAAAAGAAAAAAGGTACTTTATATGTAGTAAAGATTATTTCTTGAGAATACTAGTTAAAAGTTTTTAAGTTAAAAGATTGTTATGACTTTATTGACAAGGTGAGTGGTTGGGTCCCAACTCTATATCTTCATAGGTGGTTTATCTAATTTGGCTAAGATAATTTTTGTTGGTAGCCAAATAAACTATGGGATGACAACCAAAGAAGCATTTGATCCAATAGAGATATTATGAAGCCTGAGAATGGAACTTTGAAAAGTTAAAAAAAATATATATATATGCTTCAAAGGAAAGTCACCTTCTCCGGACTTTTAGTTATGTTCAACTAAAAGTGCCGGGAGGGGTGACTTTAGTTGTGTTAAGTAAAAGTCTCACGGAGGGCGGACTTTTAGTTGTGTTTAAGAAAAGTCGCCGGAGGGCGGACTTTTAGTTGTGTTTAAGTGAAAGAAAAAAAGGTACTTTATATGTAGTAAAGATTATTTCTTGAGAATACTAGTTAAAAGTTTTTAAGTTAAAAGATTGTTATGACTTTATTGACAAGGTGAGTGGTTGGGTCCCAACTCTATATCTTCATAGGTGGTTTATCTAATTTGGCTAAGATAATTTTTGTTGGTAGCGAATAAACTATGGGATGACAACCAAAGAAGCATTTGATCCAAGAGATATTATGAAGCATGAAATGGAACTTTGAAAAGTTAAAAAAAAAATATATATATATGCTTCAAGGAAAGTCCGCCCCCCTCCCGTAGGGACTTTTAGTTATGTTCAACTAAAAGTCGCCGGAGGGGGGCGACTTAGTTGTGTTAAGTAAAAGTACGCCGGAGGGCGGACTTTTAGTTGTGTTTAAGTAAAAGTACGTGAGGGGCGGACTTTTAGTTGTGTTTATAAAAGTACGCCGGAGGCGGACTTTTAGTTGTGTTTAAGTGAAAGAAAAAAAGGTACTTTATAGCAAAAACAGTAAATTTCTTTTCCGGAACAAATGTAGCTTTCTAACGTATAAAGCATATTTAATCAACTATGGAAAATTTCCAAAAAAAAATAAATGATAAACATTTTGTTGACAAATGATAGGAGCATAGTAAGACACACATGAAGTGGATGATCGCACACTCAATGCAATAACAGGTATGCCAAATATGCCAAAATACTTCAAACGAGTGGCGAGTTGAGGAGAAGACAAAGCTAGTTTCGGTCAAGAGGTATACATGGGGATGCGGCATAGTAAACATGGTGATCAACCTACATGGACACCTTATCTAACCAAGAGGGAATGCTTACTAACTAGTTTGAGCACAGGCTAATGCAAGAGGGAGGCTTGGCAAGGTACTATGCAGGTGGCCAAATGCATACGCAGGCCAATCTTAGATGAGTCACTTACACAAATAGCATGAGCAGGCAAGTGTAAAGGCAAAAGGAAGGGTGTGGGGGTTAGAGTTGAAGCAGCCATGCACAAATATATACCCTTGCGATTATTTTAATCTTAACAAGTTTCATCGGGATCGGGAAGTAGACCACATAGGGCGCATATCATGGTATCACCAACAGGATGTCATGAACCTATTTAAGATCAGGCTGGGGTCGCAATTATTAGCTACAATCTTACTTCGTCTTTCATGTCATTCAACCAAAATAACTAGCCACTCCCTACCCCCTTTATCCTATTATGTTACTCATCCATCCCATTATCGAACAAAACCTCAGCCAACATCTTAACTAAACTAATTCATTTTTTGATCCTAAGTTCAAACAAAACGAGCACTCACCCATTACATAGAAATAAACTCCTTCTACCAAAGTATAATTAGACTTCATAAGGCGGAACAAATACCATAACATGATTCAACCAAACCAACAACAACTGCCGTTGCCTACATTTATCCCATCGCACCAAACTTTAGTTCAAGGAAATTACCATAACAACTAAAGCTACAAAATAAATTAAATAATGCTAACAACGAGACCATTCAAGAACAAGCCAAATGAAAGCATATCAAACTAGACTATCTTTACAACATAGCTGGACTCCATAAAAATGGAACAAAATGCCACAACATGATCTAATCAAGCCAACAACATTCATCTCTGTGTATGTTTATCACACCAAACCTTAGTTAGCTTATTAATTACCATAATAACTAATGCGGAAACAACTACCATAAAAAATTCCACCAATTACGCATCTTAAGCATAAAGTATAAATCCTCTTAAGAAAACAAACACATAAGCTTAAATCTCCAAAATTTCAACACAACCTTGCAGCATAAGAAGAAACCAATCCGAATAAATTTTAAGAAAAAATACCAAAGAGAACACTAAAAAATTTAATTCGAAAATTATAATGGGACAAACCCCCAAAAACAAACCCCAAAATTTGTATTACACATCTCAGGCATACAGTGTATATCAAAGGAATATGGGACTACAATTCAGAATCAACTATTGAGAATTGCAAAATAAATACAAAAAAATTATGACAGAGGGAGTACCTGGAGAGAAGCGAGCACGCAATCAAGCCGAGCTAAATATCAAATCTCTTGGTAAGCAACCTCAATCGACGAACTCGAACAAACTCTACAGAAAATTTTGACCAAAAATCAATAAAACAATTCTAAGAAAGGTGTAATCTTTTCTGGGTAAATGGGATTTAGAATAAAAGACAAACTATTTAACTTCAGTAAAAGGAAAAGAATCTCAATTGAAGCCTCACCACTTTGCGATTCACATCGTAAAGTGTTGGTGTGTCCATTGTTCAAAGAGAACCCAACAAGAAAAGCACATCAATATCAAAATCAATTAGATTTTGCAGAAAGACCCAACAAAAAAATGGATCGTATATTAACATTTTCCGAAATTTTCTTTTCTATATTTTGTTTGAAATTCCTAAAAGAAAAAGCTAATAGCAATAAGCTAATGGTATGGACATGGCGTAGAGGAAGGAGAACGTACTTTGAATGGGTTTGCAATTTTGTGATAAGAGTTGGTGTTAAAAGGGTTTGCAATTTTGTGGTATGAATTGGTGTTTCGTACGTTTTGGAACTTTGTCTTTTTTTTTTTTTTTAGAATAAATAGACAAATACCGATTAAAAAAAAAAAGAGTACAAAGTTTTTGGGGGTTTGGAGGATTAGTGAAATTTTACGGGAAAATAATGAGGGAACTAAAACCGTACCAATAGAATTTTTTTACCCCAAATGTGTTCTATTAGATACATCTGTTTGGTACGGTGGACAAAGCGTAGCAATAACTAGAGCTATGGCAACGGTTCAAACACTATTGCAACGGTTTAAGAGTCGAAATGTTCCAATAGCATCGTTAGGGCCCCTATTGTGCACGGTTGCTGTTGCAATATATGATCTATAGGAACGGTTGTGTGACCGTTGCTAATAAGTTTGTTGCCATAGGCTCATTTTCCAGTAGTGATATATATGTTTGGGCTAAAGCCCAAAAAACTTATTGGACTAAAATACATTTTGGACCAAGTATGAGGATGAGATGGATTTGGAATTAGAATATTATTGACCTATGGCTTCAAATGAAAAATGAAACTGATTTTTTCGTAAATAACTTATATTCCATATTTTCATAAATACGTATAAAAACCCGTAGGTACTAAATCCATTTTGTTAGGACTAGAATAGTAGTGACTCTACTCGGGAGAAATCCCGAGTGTGCATTGTTTAAAATTATATTGAGGGGAAGATATAGGGACCCTTAGATGGTTAATGAAGTTTTATACAAGTGCCAAGAAGGTTCCATAAGGATTGGAGGTCAAACAAATCGAAAAGAACGCAATTTCGCGAAATCGGAGAAATTAGGGCAGTATGCGGTCGCATACTGAGTATGCTGAGCCACATATTGGTCACCAACTCCCCATTTTGGGTGAAATCACTGGCCAACATCACCCCCTGGAGGGAGAATGCGGCCGCATACTCACCGCAAAGTGGAGCAGGGTGCAAATTTTTCCACCTTTTTAATTCCCCAAAGACCTCATTTTCATTCCAACTTCCCACACTTATTTCCCCACACTTCTAGAGGCTTCTTAAGAGTTAATGAAGGTTATCTATCACTCCACACCTTTCCAAATCATCAAGAGAGAAGATCAACATCAAAACTCCAAGGTAATCCATGGAAGGTGATAGTTCTTGCTCTCTTTCAAAGTTTTGGTGAACTTGATCTTGGAGGGAGTTGAGTGAGGTGAATTTCCTTGATGATAAGGTATGTTCTTCATCCTATTCATATGGTTGAGTTGAAGTAAAGGTTTAGTACCCCTTAGAAAGGAAAATAATTAAAGTGGAGAAGCCATAAGTATTACAGTGAAGAAGATGACTATGAGGCGAACTTGAAAAGGGGATTTTGGTTAAATTTGAGACTAATTTGAATGTAACTTCTTGATTATGATATTATGGATGTTGTTTGGGAGCTGTTTTGCAATATTGTGGAAGTCGATAAAATAGGGGAAGTGCTGCCCAAATTCCGTTAGCCTTTAGTTGCTCTAGTTTGAACTTAAGCATGTTTTTAAGACTTAAACTTGTTATGAATCCTCTTGAATGTAGATTTTGTGGGCCTTGGGGGTAAACGTTAGTAGTTAAGAAGATGTGAAGGTATGTAAGGATATCCCTTTTCTTTCTAAAGGCATGATTCCATAGTTGTCAACCTACTCATGATATCCACATTATTCCTATTCCTAGAAACACTAGAAGCCCACAATTTTAATGATTCTTGTGATATAGTTGATGAAGATCCTTGTGACGATTTCAATTATAGAAATGTCAAAGCTTGAAGTTCTTAATATTCTCACGATACTATTTAGTTTGTCACATGATTATCGATTGAACTCATTGTTGTTGATCCCATCTTATGATAGTTGCTTTTCCAAGGTGGGATATAGCGATGATGATGATTCTATAACGGAAATCAGAGGTTTACCGACCTTACGTCACTCCGATAGAGTAGTAACGTTTTATTTGGGCTCTCATGCATGCTTTATATATATGTATGTATTTTCTCACACCGTGCCGCGCTATAGTCAGATATACAGATAAAAGCTAAGCATGCATGATATCCGCCTTGAGAGGCAGTCAGATATACAGGTTATCCCTTTTATCTCATTCTCCTCATATCTTTACTATGTTGTTGTTCATTCTTTACATACTCTGTACATTATTCGTACTGACGTCTTTTTGTTTGTGGACGCTGCGTTCATGCCCGCAGGTAGGCAGGGAGATGGATCAGATCCTTGGGAGCTTCATCAACGGAGTCTCAGGAGCGCTCCACTTACCTCGGAGCTGCAGTTTATTGGTACTAAACTCTTGTGTACATGATTGAGCATGGCAGGGTCCTGTCCCGTCTTTATGACTTCTAGCATTCTGTATAGAGGCTCGTAGACATGTGTGTGTATAGTTAGACGTCTCATAACCTCATCAATTCATATCTTGTATATCATTTTTGTAGCCTTGTGGGCTTGTATATATGTATCTATGGGGCAGAGTTGATGATAATCATATAAATAGCTTTTATTTGAGAATTTGTGCCCATCTAGATTATGATAAGTTTGAGTTAGATATGTGGTCCACCGAGACACGATTAGAAGAAGCATGCTAGGTGGTGCTTGGTAGGCTAGCTCCGGGTGCCCGTCACGGTCCTCCGGTTGGGTCGTGACAACCGTATTCTACAGATGTTTAATACTAGGGTGCGTAAAACCTTCCCAAGGGGATCACCAGAACCCTTACCTTATTTTGGAAAAATCTTTTAGCCCGGTTTTCCTAGTTTTCCATAATAAATTAGGTGGCGACTCTAAAAAATACTAAAATTCAATTAGAGCACCAACAACCTCGTAGTAACTTTTATGCCTTGCCAGAATAAAAGCGAACAGTAACAACATGTTTTTACTTTGACTTGCATGTTTGGGTTGTGTCTATAAGGCCTCAGATGAATAATTGGGATGTTGGGTGAAAATTGATGGGAAAAACCCGAGCTACTAGTCAATATGGACCACTGCAGCGGTTGTGGGACGGTTGTAGGGAGTCTGCCGTAGGGGATAGGTGGTCACCGCTGCGGGAGCGAAAAAAGTTAATAAGGTCCGCCATAGCGGGACCATTCCCTCTATAGCGGGACAGCAGCGAAAAGTCGACCGCTGCAGGTAGAATCAACATTTTATATTCTTTATTCTGAACTCATTCCTCACATAACTCCAAAACGGTTCCCAAGAACACTTGTGGCGCTTTTCTAAGGCTAGAGCTAAAATACTCTTGAAAGGTAAGTCTCAACCCTTTACTTTGTTCATTTCATCATCATCTTAAGTTCCATGATTAGTTTATGGTTCTCTAATGGTGAATGAAAGGACTAAAACCTTAGAACTTAAGAAACCCTTGAATAATGAATGGGTCTGTGAGTTTATTGTTGTTTATTCATCTAAAGTTATAGATTATCACTTCCTAGGTTGGGAATTCAAGTTCTAATGGATGAGAATGATATATTGAGACTTAGGGTTTCATAAAGATGGTAACTTTAGCATAGAAACTGCTTGTAAAAGGGTTGAATTGATTAGAAACCCATGAATTAGAAAAGTATGATCATTGGGAGAGAGGTAATGATGAGTTCACCATAAGTGATAATTAAACCAATTGGAAAGAGTAGAAATATGTCACGACCTAACCGGAGGGCCATGACGGGCACCCGGTGCTACCCCACTGGGCACCTCCTGTCTTATACTCACATTTACGTCTAGGCGAGCCACATGGCCTACGCATGATTTCAATATATCAATAATGCTAATCTCATTAGGCAACGACACATTTATAGCATCATCAATAACAATGCCCATGTCCATGTACACAAGCCGACAAGGCTAACAAAATAATATACAAAATGTGAGCCGATAAGGCTACAAGACATCTAACCATACACAACGATCTATGAGCCTCTAGACAGAGTATGTAGCATCATATAGACGGAACAAGACCCCGCTCTGCCCATATGTATGTACACAAAAGAATAATACCAACAGCTGTAGCTCCGGATGAAATGGAGCTCCTCTAAGCAGTCCCTGAACAAGAAATCTATGGATCAAGTCTGTCTCCCTGTCCACCTGCGGGCATGACGCAGCATCCACAAACAAAAGGACGTCAGTACGAATAATGTACTGAGTATGTAAAGCATAATCAACATCATAGTAGGAGCATAAGAAATAACATAAGATAGAAGAATCAGGAGGTAATAGAGCCATTTGTACCTCTAGTGGCCATCATCATATTTACTTACTTGACTCTCATAGGGACCTTCCATTTCTAATGCTTACTCATGTGTGTATATATATATATATATATATATATATATATATATATATATATATATATATATATATATATACCATATTTATTAGTATCATACTCGACCATGAAGGTTCGGTATTGCACGTACCTGGCCATGACAAGGCTTGGTGTTATACATACCTGGCCCTACTAAGGCTCAGGGTTATCCGTACCCAACTGCAGTGGTGTGCACGCGATAGGTATCATACCCGGCCATATAAGCTCGGTGTTACATAATAGTCATACATACTTAGACACGTATACATAAGAGTCCATAAGCATCATCAACATCATCGTTTTCGTCACATTTATCCTTAGGGGATCAACTATCATAGAAGGGAGATAATAGCATCGTGAAAATATCGAGGATCATGAGCTTTAGTAATTTTAGAGATAGAGTCATTTGGAAAACATTATGGAACTCATGAGAAGGTATATGGCAAAGGAATCATGCCTTAATGAAAGAAGGGTTAGCCTTACATACCTCTTTGTCTTCTTAACTACTTAACGTTCATCGTCGAAGCTTGAACAATCTACATTTAGAAGGATTCATACCATAATTAAGCCTTAATGATTATCTTGAATTCAAACTAGAGTAGTTCATGATTTAATGAAAATTGGGCAGCATTTCCCCTATTTCGTCAACTCCCACCATTACAAAACAACTCCCAACAACCACAATATCATAATCAAGTAATCACATTCCATTGAGTCTTCAAAATTAATCCTTATGTTCAACTTATACTAATAACTTCACACCCAACCTTAGCACATTTTCATACAATGCTTCCTTATCACTATTATTACTTTCCATAACAAGATCATACCCATATCATACTAAGAATCATGACTCAAGTTAGCTTACTACTCAAAAACATCATAAAAGCTACATTTAGCCCTCATTTTCTACTTTCTTCTTCTACCCAAGTTGTTCAACAACCAAGCATTCATGATAACATGAAATAAGCATGAAAAGTAACCTTTTATCTCATGGGAATGAGCTTTGGAGCAGCTATCAACTTATGTGAAAAACCTAGCTTCAATACCCAAGAATTTCTTGTAGCCTACTAACCCTAGCAAGACTTCTAACACATGAACACTTTGATTCTTGATATTTAATCCTTGTTTTCTCTTAGGTTGGAGTGGAATATGCTTGGAGAAGGGTTTGGAGCTCTCAAGACTTGTGGAAATATGAAAAATGAAATAAAAGAACAAGGGCCATTTATTTATACAAAAATAAAAAATCTGCCCGATGGACTTATACGGACCACTTATACGGTCCGTATAAGTGGACTGTATAACACCACCATGGGAACATCCCTTTCTGTAAAGGTCATGTTATACGGACCCCCTTTATAGGACCGTATAAAGTTATACGGACCGTATAAGTGGTCGTATAACTCATAGTTATGCGAAACTTTCTCTCGTTGATTCGTTTGACTTCCAATCCTCGTGGAACCTTCTTGGTACTTACATAACACTTCATTAACCATACAATGGGCCATATAGCAACCCCTCAAGACATTACCAAATTAATATTAGCTCAACTATAGCGAAAACCTTTTCCGAACACGACTTACATTTCACTTCCTTCAAAAAACTAAACTTCACATATTCATAAAACTTTGAGATCTTATGGTGCATCCTTTAAGCTATCTAATACTTCCCTTAATCTCGTAAGGATTTCATAATCACCTTAAGCTCACATTAGCCTATTCACAAGGCAATAAATTCAGAATTTTCGAGGTGTAACATTCTTCCCCCCTTAGGAACATTCGTCCTCGAATGTTCGGTTCTGGGGGATTCTATAAAAATTTCGCCAGAGTTTCCCCTATAATATGGCACTAACATCCTACAACAGCAACCCAAAATACATCGCCTCACAGGGCTACAACAACAACATCAATAACCATTGCCACACACGACTAGGAAAGAATCAAGGAAAGCACTATATACCTGACGATAGTGGCGTCTTTGCCTGAGTCTCTTCTGGGGGTGAAAATAAATGTGGGTACCTGAACTTCATGTCTTCTTCTGCTTCCCAAGTCATTTCCTCTCTATTATTATTTCTCCATAAAACTTTAATTGAAGCTACCTCTTTGGTTCTGAGCTTCCGTACTTGCCTATCTAGAATGGCAACGAGGACTTCTTCATAAGACAATTGTTTGGTAACCTGGACATCATCTACTGGTACAATCCTGGAAGGGTCTCCAATGCACTTACGAAGTATCGATACATGGAAAACTGGGTGAACTGACTCCAAATCGGGAGGTAGATCTAATTCGTCAGCCACTTGGCCTACCTTGCGTATAATCTCATAAGGTCCAATGTACCGGGGACTAAGCTTTCCCTTTTTGCCAAATCTCATGATGCCCTTCATTGGCTACACCTTCAAGAATACTCAATCTTTCACTTGGAACTCTAAGTCCCTTCGACGATTATTTGCATAGGATTTCTGACGGCTCTGAGCTGTTAATAGTCGATCTTGTATAAGGTTAACTTTCTCTATAGCCTGCTGGACCAAGTTTGGTCCTATCAATTTAGTCTCTCCTACTTCGAACCACCCAATTGGAGATCTGCACTTGCGCCCATATAATGCCTCATACGGGGCCATTTGGATGCTAGAATGATAAATGTTGTTATAAGAAAATTCAATAAGTGGTAAGTGATCATCCCAACTACCTCCAAAATCCAATATACATGCCCGTAGCATATCCTCAAGAGTCAGAATGGTACGTTGAGCTTGCCCATCCGTCTGTGGGTGAAATCTTTGTGCTAAGACTCACCTGAGTCCCCAAACCTTCTTGGAAATTTTTCCAGAAATTGGTTGTAAATTTAGTCCTTCTATCAGAGATAATAGATCTTTGGAACACCGTGAAGTCGCACTATCTCTTTAATATAAAGCTTCGCATAATCCTTTGCTACATACGTAGTTCTGACCGGTACGAAATGAGCTGACTTTGTGAGTCTATCCACAATTACCCATATAGAATCATACTTACGTCGAGAACGGGGTAAGCCTGTAGCGAAGTCCATGTTAATTACTTCCCATTTCCAAGTCGGAATTTCCATAGCTTGCAACAATCCACCCAGCTTTTGGTGCTCAATTTTCACTTGCTAACAGTTAGGACATTGAGCTATGAATTCTGCTATATCCTTCTTTATTCCATTCCACCAATATATAGATTTAAGATCATGATACATTTTCGTTGCTCCGAGGTGAACGGAATAACGGGAACAATGGGCTTCTCTTAATATTTGGTGGTGTAATCCTGCAACAGCAGGAACACATAACCTGCCTCGACATCGGAGAACTCCATCTCCAGAAATCTTAAAGGATGACCTCTTCTTCTGAGGAAGTATATTTCTGTAATGAACTAGCATGGGATATTTGTATTGACGCTCTTTCACTTCAACTACTAGCGACGAGACATTATGAATTCTAAATGATAGCTCCCATCTTGAAAAGGTCCACTACTCGAACTCCTAGGCTAGCTAACTACTGGAGCTCACGAGCTATCTCTCTTTTCTCTGGCTGAACATCGTATAAACTTCCCATGGATCTACGGCAAAGAGCATCGCCACCACAACATTCGCTTTCCCGGGATGATATAGGATGTTAACATCATAATCTTTCAACAATTCCAACCATCGCCGTTGCCATAAATTCAACTCCTTCTGCTTGAAAATATACTAGAGGCTCTTATGGTCTGTAGAAATATCAACATGGATGCCATATAAATAATGTCTCCACATCTTCAATGAATGAATTACTGCAGCCAATTCAAGATCATGGGTCGGATAATTTTTCTCATGTTTAGAAAGCTGTCTTGAAGCACGCAATCACCTTACCATGTTGCATTAACACAGCCTAACCTAACGCCTCAAGCATCACAATAGACAACATACCCTTTCGATCTCTGTGGAAGTGTCAAGACTGGGGCAGAAGTTAATCTATCCTTTAGCTCTTGGAAACTACGTTCACAAGCATCCGCCCATTGAAATTTGGCGATTTACGGGTCGCTTACCGTGAGTGGTGCGAAATAGAAGAAAAGCCTTCTACAAATCTCTGGCAATAACTGCTAAGCCCAGAAAACTACGAACCTCCGTAGGGGTTGTGGGCCTTGGCCAAGTCTTCACGGCCTCAATCTTTTGGGTATCTACCCGAATGCCATCGGCGGAAATAATATTCCCCAAAAGGTCACCGAATTTAACCAAAATTTACACTTAAAAAATTTGGCAAATAACTCTCGAGTATGAAGAACTCTAAGAACGGTACGCAAATGATCTGCATGTTCTGCCTCGAACCTAGAATATACCAGGATATCGTCAACGAACACGATCACAAACAAATCTAGGAAAGGCCCGAACACATTGTTCATCAAATCCATAAATACTGTCGGCGCATTAGTCAGCCTAAATGACATTAACTGGAACTCGAAATGTCCATATCTGGTTCTGAAGGCCGTCGTAGGAATATCTTTCTCTTTAACTCTCACCTGATGATACCCGGATCTCAAATCTATCTTTGAAAACCATTTGGCGCCATGTAATTGATCAAATAAGTTATCAATCCTTGGAAGGGGATATTTATTCTTGATCGTCACCTTATTCAGTTGTCGATAGTCAATGCACATTCGTAAGGAGCCATCTTTCTTCTGTACAAACAACACGGGTGCTCCCCGCGGGGAAGAACTAGGCCTAATAAAACCTTTTTCAAGCAAGTCCTTCAACTGCTCCTTCAACTCTTTCAACTCAGCGGGATCCATTTGGTAAGGAGGAATAGATATGGGCTTGGTATCCGGTAGCACATCAATAGCGAAATCAATCTCCCGCTCTGGAGGGAGGCCTGGAAGCTCTTCCGGGAATACATCCGGAAACTCATTCACCACGGGGACAGACTGAAGAGTTGGCGGTTCAGCTTCTACATCTTGAACCCAAACTAGGTGGTAAATACAACTTTTTACGATCATTTTCCTTGCCTTGAGATAGGAAATAAACCTACTATTCGGGGACACAGTATTTCCTTTCCATTCTAGAACTAGTTCTCCTGGAAACTGAAAGCTAACCATTTTCATTCTACAATCAACATTGGCATAGCAAGAAGCCAACCAATCCATGCCCATGATAACATCCAAGTCTACCATTTCCCACTCATGTAAATCAACCCTAGTAAGATGATCACAAATCACAACTATACAATTCCTATATACACGGCTAGCTATTACCGGTTCACCAATGGGTATAGATACCTCAAAAGGTTTGATCGACTCCGGTTTTGTTATATCCCGCATTTTCGTACATTGAGACAACCCGGATTGACTATGATAGGTTAGAGACAAAACCATTCCGGGATACAATGTCGGGACTCCTTCGATTTTGGTTTGGGACATAATTTGTTCATGAATTTGTTGGCATGGAACATTTGAGAAAATTTGGGACCAAAAGTGGAATATGTGAAAGTTGAAAATCATGAAAATGAGCCATGTTGGCCATGTGGCTTGGAGTGGTGCCCACACATTTTGGTGGCCAAATTTAATTGGTCCAACCCATGTGTGGGCCATGGACACTTGTGCAATACTCAATATAATCTCAAAAGATGACTAAGTAGTCATCTTTTCATTCCATACACTTAGAAAAAAAAAGGGAGAAGTTGAAGAACAACAAGCACCCCATTCGGCCAAGACCAAGAATTTCCAAGTCCAAATTGAACCATTTCAAAAATATTTCTTTGGTACAAATCCACTAATTGGAGGTGCCAAAGTAGCGTGGAAGTGTTATTCGGGTCATCCAACCATCCGTTTTCATCCTTGCAAACCCTAACCTATTTGGGAAGTTGAAGAAGAAAGGTAAGAATTAATCATGTTTTATATGTTATGAAAGTTGTGTGCATGTTGTAGTATGTTAAAATGGATGAAAATCATGAAATATAGTAAGTTGGAATTGAGGCCATGTGTAGGAGGTTTGGCCGTGTGAGGTGTGTGTATGTTGTGTTGTGTTTAAGTGATGAATTAAGTTCTATGTAGTATGTTAATTGTTGTAGTGTGAAGAAAAGAATAAAAATCATCTTTATGTGTGAAAGTGGTGTTGGCCGAATAGGCCCCCTTTGGGTGGATTGAGAATGAACGATTTGTCGTTAGTATTTCCGTTGTCGTCGTTATGGATTCTAGGAGGAAAAATGCAAGTTTAATGACTCTAAGTAGTGTTATAGTGTAGATTGTTGATACGAATCATGATTCGGAAGTTAGAAATGGGCCATAGTTGTGTTCTCGGGTTTGGAGACAGTTTTCGGGTAAATTGGAGCAATTGTTGGATTGTTGGAAATGTTGTATGAATTGTTTAAGATGTTCTTTAATGTTGTTAGTATGGATTCGGATTGGTATTTGAATGTATAAGCGTTAATGTTGGCTTGAATGTAAGCCGTTGAATCGAATATTATGAATGTTGTCGAATGGTATAAAGAGAGTTGTTAATGTTATATTGCCTTTCGGATTGGTTATTGATGTTGCTAGGTTGGTTGTTGTTGTTGTTGTTGATTTTGGCCGAGTTAAATTCTCGGGGTGGCCTATTTACGGGGGAAATCTTTGCCCAAATTTCGTAGAATTAAGGGCTAAATTGGAATTAAATGCCTAAATATCTCTAGCTAATGTTTGGCATATTATGACTTGCTGTGTAGACTTTGGGCAGCCCGAGACATAAGTTTGAGTTGGACTAGCTTGAGTTGGATTAGTGTTGAAAGCGATCGAGGTATGTAAAGCGCAACCTTTCTTTCTTTTGGCATGCCTTATTCGTAAATAGGCTATGATACAAGCCTCGAGGAAATTCTACTCTCGCGATCCGACCATGTCTGTGATTATTATTTGTTTCTTGGCCTTCGTATGCATGATATGATGAAATATTGGCCTCGTCTTTTTTGTATGAATAAGTTTCAAAAGTTGCATAAAAGTTTGGTTTTTAAAAAAAGAGTTTTGCTCCTAAATGATTCCGAAAACTACGAAAGTTCGTAACTTTCACGAACGAACCGGATCGCTTCGATATGCTCAAAAATGATTCCATGATGTATGAGGACTATGTTTTCCATAGGCGGGCCGGCTCGGCCGACACCCGCTCGTGGGTCCCGCGACCCTCTTTTATGTACTTCTGACGACTTTTGAGAGGATATAATATGACTACTATCCCGATTTCAAGAATGCTCAGTTTACGTACTTTTAAGTTTGTGATAATTATCTTATGCACATAAATTTCGGTACGCAACTATGATTCCTGAAGTTTGGTCTGGTATGTTCCCGAGTGATGTTCGGAAGGAAAAATCTGATTCGACTATTATTTTGGCTTATAAAAGGCTGTCACGACCCAACACCGTAGGCCGTGACTAGTGCCCGATCTGGGCACCCAAACACACCTATCAACGCTATCACAAGGTATATCAAACGCATCCAAGTATATAACAGAAGCCGACAATTTGTGTTCCAAATTTATATAATTTCCGGAAAAATTTCGGTGAGTTTCCTTTGTTTTACGGACTATCCAAAATAACCACGCGCACGAAAAAATACCAACGAAGGCCACGCGGGGCCAACGGAACAACATATATACATATGCGGGCGCGAGGGGCGCGCGCGAATGGAATCGCCCAAACACAACATATACAAACACAAGCATGTACGGAAGTAGGCACAACCCACAAAACATGTCCACAGACCTCTAAACAGACAAACGGAATCATATGACGGGACAGGGCCACGCCGTACCCATGAACAAATATATACAATGCAACAGACGAATATATATACCAAAAATATAAGCTCCGGAATGAGAGGAGCACTCCAATTAAAGAAGGGTGTCCTAAATAGGTGGATCACCAAACTATGCGTACGTACTGCGGGCATGAAACGCGGCCCCCCCCGAAGAAAGGGGTCGGTACGAAATATGTGCGAGTATGCAAAGCGAGAAAATGTAATATACAAATGCGAGATCAAATCGAAATAGAGGTACGAAAGTAAATGCATTTTCAAAATATCAAAATGTTACTTCAAAATATAAATCATGCATAGGGCACGGGAAATATGGTCGCCGCTGTCGATGGCGCCATAACACGGCATAACACCGAAAGTTTCAAATCTCGAATCTCCGTCACATATCATACACGACATCACACCAAATATGAGTGGAACCCGGCCCTCGAGCGAGGGACTCGGTGAACCATGAACACGATAACACCGGAGTATATCATAATGCGCACGACAACAGAACCGGCCCGGGAACCGGCGAACGATATCATAGTAGTGGGCACGAGCAGAGTAGTGCGGAAACCATATGCATATAAATAAATAAATAAATAAATAAATTTCTTTCAAACTCAATAGCCAAATATTTTTACAGACATCTGAAGGCTCAAAATAAAATTCGGGTCAATTAGAATTAGTATAAGAGAGTCACAAACTTTCGAAATACGGAATCTTCTGAAAATATTTCATAAGTCGTATTTAGAAATTCGAGTACCATTTATATTGAGAAGATTTCAAATAACATTATGGAGCACTTCAAAGGAGCTTTAGAATCATACGCGCATATCCAAAATATACATATCCAAACTTTGGCCATATCAAATATTTTTCGGACATCATTGTGGATCACATATTCATACTAATAAACTTGCGGATAACATTATGGATCAAATCAAATGGGGACTTTAAGACCATATTTTCATATCGAAATATTCATCAAAGGCTTTAGTCTTCTCGTTTTCTTTCGAACAACATCTAGAACATAATAAATAGAATATTTGAACATCATAAAATATGTACCCTTGACCATTTGGAATAGCTTATGGAGGTCAAAGATGTTAGCCATCCTAGTGGCTCCAAGAATAGGATCCTTTTTTTTTTTTTTTTTTATAAGCATACATATACATTTTGTTTCTCCCAAAACGGATCATGTCAAAAAGAAGGAACGATAGGCTTTACATACCTCGATCGCTCGCTAATCAATTTCCGAATCAAGTCTCGGTCTCTCCAATATCTACAATAATATTATCAATTACCCATAAATTAGCTACTAGTACTTAGAATTTTAAATCCCAACTAGCACTTGTCTACGAAATTTCGGCGACATTTCCCTTATATATTCGCCTACCCGAATTTTCAATTGTTCTCCTGTTGACACAGAAATACCAACAATAACATATGGACACAACCATATCTTCAGTTCTTTTATTTCAACAAAAACAACAACATATCAAAACAGCCCCCCAACTATAACATAGCGATGCCCGAAATTCTAACGAACACTTACAATACACCAAGCAGCCCATATACACTTCTTATACCTTATTCAATGCAATCTTTTCAGCAAATTTAATGAAATACTACAGCAGCTACACCACAACTACATCATCTATCCATATGCAAGTAAATCACATTATTATCATTATAATCCCTACAACAACCCACAACAAATTTAACTCCAACTCTAACCATTAAATTCCTTCATTCTCATCACATAATCCATGATAACAACAACAATAATCATATGAACATAATCATACCCTCAATCCTTTCAATTCAGCAAGGATAACAACATGTCCATAAAACAACACAACTTTAAATTTAACCATTTAATTCCTCCATAATGCTACTAAAATCAATTGATCATTCTTACTCGAAACACCCCCCTTACACGGCTCAATTTATAATTCAACATCAACATACATAACCCTTTTGTATTTAACACACATCTACCAAGCTATACAAGTCTAAACTACCTCCAAAACATGTAGAAAAAAATTAAATCTTACCTTAGAGACAAGCTCTAATTTTCACCATGTAATGTCTTCAAGAAAGCTGTCACGACCCAACTCCGTAGGCCGCGACACGTGCCCTAGTTGGACACTCATACGTACCTTAGCCTAAATTAGCAAAATATTACAAATAAGCAGAAATAATAATTTAACAAGGACAAGTGGGCATGCCGCACGAAGGCCGATAAGGCCGTCACAAAACATAGACAAACTCTAAACGTGCGCAAATCTCACGAAACATATACAGAACCCACACCACATGTCTACAGACCTCTACAGAACCAAACATAATCATCTGACGGGACAGGGCCCCGTCGTACCCAGAATAAATACGTACATATGCAGCAGGAAACTTCATACCAAGATACGGGCTCCGGACAAAGGAGCACTTCAACAGCTGAGCAGATAACCTAAGCAACGGATCCACAAATCAGTCGTCTGTACCTGCGCGGCACGAAACGCAGCCCCCGAAGAAAGGGGGTCAGTACGAAAAATGTCTGCGAATATGTAAAGCGAAGCGAAATAAATAAAACTAAAATCGAACGAATGTGCGGAAAACGAACGAGATGCATAGATAATCAAAAAAATGCGTATCGGACATCATAAGTAATGCATGCGGAAAACATATGCAAAAGGCGGCCCGCTATGGGACTCGGTGAACGAACGAGAGGCGCCCCCTTCTCGGCGCCATAACACGGCATACTTGAGTAGGAAATATCTCGAAACAAATCATAACATACCAAGTGGCCACATCGAACATAATCGGCATAAGCGTACATGGCACATCATACACCACAACCCGTGTACGTATATACACACCCCCTCACACCGGGGCGCGGCGAACAATGCGAGAGAAATACGCTTGAGAACATATCTGGCCGGGCTCAGTGGGGGAAACATTGAGGCATCCACGAGTGGAGTAGTGAGAAACTAAATGCAATAAAAATATCATACATATTTCCAGAGACTCGATGAGGCATAACAGATAACAAATCAAATCAATGAAATTGGACGGAGTCATAGTACGTACCTTTCGGACATCACGGAGGGTTATGTCGGAACGAGAATGTTCGGATTCGTGACACATATCAGAACACATCATAGGACTTAACGAAATATTTAAAATGATTTTTAAGTGGTAAATAGAGAAGTAGTAAAAACGTTTCCTTTAAAGCCGTTGGAAGACAAGTCATAAACACAGAGGGGTAAAATCGGACATAGTGGGCCCACCTCGGATCAAATGAGGTGGCGGACGCAAATTACATATGTTCAACTTCATAACATCATTTACGAGGGTTTTAAGGGAATCGAATTTTTATTTACAAAAGTTGGGGAGGTTTAGATCACTTTCTAGTCATTCACAACCTAACTAATTCAATTCTCTCGAAAGAAAAGGGAGAATTTTCGAATACGGATTCCGAAGAGTGGAGTTGCCCCCGAGGTCCGAATTCAAGCCTAGTACATCTAGGGCGTGCCAAGGAAAGAATAGGGGTAGCTTTACATACCTTTCGCGCTTGTTAAGCTCGTCGAAACTCCGATCCCATTTCGCCAAAAATCGCAAATGGTCACATTGACCGGTTACTATTCATGAGACTTGACATTTCAATCTTTGGTTTTTATTTGGCTACCGGAATTTCGGCGACACTTCCCCTATAAATATGACGCCCGAGGACTTAACTCGGCTCAAATACCAACAACAACCAAACCAATAACATTAATCCATAACAAGAATCACAAACTAAAACGAATAGTCTTCTTTCAACATAAGGCAACAACTTCCCAACTACTTTGCATTTATGATTCAATATCCATATTTTCATACTCATTTACTTACCAACATCATCCCAATATCATTTAGAGGCATTTCATATAATTTTTCATATTATCCACCAAATATACAAACTTTTCACCGAAACCATAACTTACCCAAACTTCCATCCTTCGACAAACATGTTCATAACATATTGTTATCTTCCAAATTCATCAATAATCATCATAACTCACACTCTAACATCTTAACTTCCATAATGTCATAAAATCATACAAATACGACATAAGTTCCTACATTCCGTTTCAATGCAAACTTTCATCACTCTAACTCCATTTACATTGCAAGGATCACAACAAACACAATTAGCATATTAAACAAAATAAATCCATTATTACTTCACCACTACATATGCCACGACCAACATGTAAAATTCAACTTCATCAATTTTATTCAACTTTCATTTCTAATACAACCTCCACAATTACCACAACTAAATTACAACATAAACTTCAACTCATGTTACCTATACATTAAAGCATACCCACGGCCACTTACATGCATGCCCTTTCACCATGCAAACTTCCATATTTCAATGTGTTCTACTCATTTCCATATATTACAACACAAACCAATCTTCATAACATAATAAAAAGGGGTGAATCCTTACCTTTTTCTCCAAGTTTCTTCACTTCATCAAAGTGTTGAATCGAGAAAACCAACGACTTATCTTCCGAAATAATTGCACCATGTTGTAGAGGGACCTTGAATTAGTAGGGAAACCACAAGACAATAATTTTTGGATCAAAATTCTTGGCCTTCCATTTTTCTTGGCCTTGGCCGAATCCACCTCTTCTTTTTCTCTTCTTTCTTTTGTTGTTCCCTTCTCTTATTTTCTTGAAACTTCTCCCTTATATATATACATGGCATGCGTGTGAGGGGCACGTGCCTCTCTCTAGATTTTTCTTCCATTTTCCTTTTATTTCTAAAAGATGACTTATTATTTTGTTGTCATTTTTTTTTTTTTTTTTTTTTTTTTTGTCACATGGCCATTAGGGCCCTTTTTAGAATATTCTTGAACCCTTATGTGAAATTCCCATTTTGCCCCTCGACTTTTCTCAATATTACCATTTTGCCCCAAATCTTCCGCATTATTTCCATAACCCATTTTGCAAATTTCTCTTTCCGCCCTTAGCCTCTCCTAATATTTTCATACTACCACTGTCCATAAACACTTTTCATAACCTACTTACACATTAAAAAAATTTTGAAGATGGTCCCGCCCTTAACTTTCCGCGACGACCTTGAAATATCCAAACGTGCAGAATACGGGCTATAACATCCTCCCCCCCTTTAGAACATTCGCCCTCGAATGTTCAACTGACCTTATGGGGTCTCTTAACACTTCGGGGAGGTTTCCTTCTTTTCAAACACATACTTGAGCTTGACCAAAGCACTTGTAAGGGCCTTCGTTTTTCTACTCCTTCCATCTTTCTTCGATATCCCCTTACTAGGGCTGCTCGGGGTCTTAAGTCGGATATACAGCGAACTAAATCTTTGCCAGAATCAGAAGGTCAAACGGATGCCAAACGGAGTCGTATCCGGAGTCAGGAGCACGACAGTACAACAGGCAGAATCAGGCAGACTCAAATTCGGAGCCAGACGTACAGATGCGTATCGAACAGACCCATAATCAGAGTCAGGCGTACAGGCACATTTACCAGACAGATTCGCAGTTGGAGTCGGACGGGCGAACGTATATCGGACAGATTCATGATCGGAGTCAATCGTACAGAGATGTATCAGACGGATTTGCAGTCAGAGTCGGAAGTATAGAGGTATAGCGGATAGAAACATAATTAGATTCAGAAGTACCGGGGTATAATGGACAGAGTTTCTTCGAAGTCAGGGGCACAGAAATATGGCATACGGAATCGCGTTCAGGGTCAGGCTACTTTTACTACTACTTTAGAGAGCTACGGAAATTTCCTTGTCTTGTTTTACTTCTCGCTTGATTGCAAACTTGCTTCTCTCATTCTTACATAATGGTTTCCTACTTCGCTTATCGGCTCCTCCAAAGGTTTTTACTTGATCATATTTCTTATCCTTAATTCCTTCCAATACTTCAATTCCCAACCTTAATCCATAGTGAAAAGAGTAGCAACTTATCTTACAACACACTGTACCATATCTTTCCTTGTTACTCGAACCGATGTCTTTGTCCGATTCGGCTTCCCGCACCGTAGCAGGTGGTGGGAATTACTTACCTACCGATACAATTGCATACGAGAATATCGTACGCATTCACACACCTATATGATTATTATCGACTATCCCACAAAATAATTCCAACGTTGTTCAAGCCTATACAAATCCCGAGGCTATCTTGTACTTTCTTTCTCTTCACCCCTTATGTTCCGTTTCGTAATGCCTTCCGTTAGTGGCAACCTTTTGTCGTTAGGACTCGCCTCTCGACCAACATAATCACCAGGGAAAAGTCATACACATACATATATACACACACTCATTATCATTCTACTTATAAACATTTCCAATCACTACTTAAATTTACCTTGATTTCCAAGCGATATTGCGCTTTCTTCCTTTTTCCTCATTAATCTGCTCCGGTCTGCGTGACTTCTGTAAGGGTGCTATCCGCTTCACAGACTCCCGTTTCCTTTAGGTTACCCCAAATTTCCATTTATCCCCTTAAATTCCAAGTTTGTAAAATTTTCACTTACTTCCCAGGGGGGTCACCCATCCTAAAATTGCTCCCCCCCTGAGCACGCTTAACTTCGCAACTTCGACGGATTCTAGTCCCTTCTTTGTCGATATAATCACGTCCATTTCCACACACGACCGTTATTACATAATTTAGAGCTAACCGAGGCCTTACGGATCCCGAGGCGTATTCACAACACGTCCTTTCTTGTACAATTACTATTTCACCCTTCTTAAGCTTCGGAAATCACCTTTGCAAATTCTTATTACTCGAAATCTGTACGCCGCAAATACCCATAATACCGTACAGAATATACAGCTTCGTATCCCACTCTAACCATTCAGGACCTTCTGTTTCAGGTAACGGAACAAATACATTCGAACTTACCTGTATGACCTCTTCCGTCACCACTTACCATTTTCCGCCGTATGTAAAGCTCACGTAAGGAATTTTATTTTCTATGACTTGGCTCTATCGCACGATCTAAGACAGAAAGAAGGTCAACAATTCCTAGATGCCCTGTAGCCTCCTGTTTATAGATGTGGCGCGCTTCACACCATAAACAGGACTACTAGACACGGTCGCGTAGACATTCCGAGGACTTAACCGCTCTGATACCACTTTTGTCACGACCCAACTCCGTAGGCCGCGACACGTGCCCTAGATGGACACTCATACGTACCTTAGCCTAAATTAGCAAAATATTACAAATAAGCAGAAACAATAATTTAACAAGGACAAGTGGGCATGCCGCACGAAGGCCGATAAGGCGTCACAAAACATAGACAAACTCTAAACGTGCGCAAATCTCACGAAACATATACGAGAACCCACACCACATGTCTACGGACCTCGAGAACCAAACATAATCATCGACGGGACGGGGCCCCGTCGTACCCCGAAATAAATACGTACACATACGGCGAGAAACTTCGTACCAAGATACGGGCTCCCGGACAAAGAGCACTTCAACAGTGACGGATAACCTAAGCAACGGATCCACAAATCGGTCGTACGTACTGCCACACGCGGCACGAAACGCAGCCCCCGAAGAAAGGGGGTCGATGCGAAAAATGTCTTCGAATATGTAAAAGCGTAAAAGCGAAATAAATAAAACTAAAATCAGAACAGAATGTGCGGAAAACGAACGAGATGCATAGATAATCAAAAAAATGCGTATCAGACATCATAAGTAATGCATGCGGAAAACATATGCAAAAGCCGGCCCCGCTATGGGACTCGGTGAACAGAACAGAGGCGCCCCCTTCTCCGGCGCCATAACACAGCATACTTCAGAGTAGGAAATATCTCCGAAACAAATCATAACATACCAAGTGGCCCACGTGAACATAATCGGCATAAGCGTACATGGCACATCATACACCACAACCCATGTACGTATATACCGCCCCTCACACCGGGGCGCGGCGAACAATGCAGAGAAATACGCTTGAGAACATATCCTGGCCCGGGCTCAGTGGGGGAAACATTGAGGCATCCACGAGTGGAGTAGTGAGAAACTAAATGCAATAAAAATATCATACATATTTCCAGAGACTCGATGAGGCATAACAGATAACAAATCAAATCAATGAAATTGGACGGAGTCATAGTACGTACCTTTCGGACATCACGGAGGGTTATGTCGGAACAGAATGTTCGGATTCGTGACACATATCAGAACACATCATAGGACTTAACGAAATATTTAAAATGATTTTTAAGTGGTAAATAGAGGAGTAGTAAAAACGTTTCCTTTAAAGCCGTTGGAAGACAAGTCATAAACACGAGGGGTAAAATCGGACATAGTGGGCCCACCTCGGATCAAATGAGGTGGCGGACGCAAATTACATATGTTCAACTTCATAACATCATTTACGAGGGTTTTAAGGGAATCGAATTTTTATTTACAAAAGTTGGGGAGGTTTAGATCACTTTCTAGTCATTCACAACCTAACTAATTCAATTCTACTGAAAGAAAAGGGAGAATTTTCGAATACGGATTCCGAAGAGTGGAGTTGCCCCCGAGGTCCGAATTCAAGCCTAGTACATCTAGGGCGTGCCAAGGAAAGAATAGGGGTAGCTTTACATACCTTTCGCGCTTGTTAAGCTCGTCGAAACTCCGATCCCATTTCGCCAAAAATCTGCAAATGGTCACATTGACCAGTTACTATTCATGAGACTTGACATTTCAATCTTTGGTTTTTATTTGGCTACCGGAATTTCGGCAGCACTTCCCCTATAAATATGACGCCCCGAGGACTTAACTCGGCTCAAATACCAACAACAACCAAACCAATAACATTAATCCATAACAAGAATCACAAACTAAAACGAATAGTCTTCTTTCAACATAAGGCAACAACTTCCCAACTACTTTGCATTTATGATTCAATATCCATATTTTCATACTCATTTACTTACCAACATCATCCCAATATCATTTAGAGGCATTTCATATAATTTTTCATATTATCCACCAAATATACAAACTTTTCACCGAAACCATAACTTACCCAAACTTCCATCCTTCGACAAGCATGTTCATAACATATTGTTATCTTCCAAATTCATCAATAATCATCATAACTCACACTCTAACATCTTAACTTCCATAATGTCATAAAATCATACAAATACGACATAAGTTCCTACATTCCGTTTCAATGCAAACTTTCATCACTCTAACTCCATTTACATTGCAAGGATCACAACAAACACAATTAGCATATTAAACAAAATAAATCCATTATTACTTCACCACTACATATGCCACGACCAACATGTAAAATTCAACTTCATCCAATTTTATTCAACTTTCATTTCTAATACAACCTCCACAATTACCACAACTAAATTACAACATAAACTTCAACTCATGTTACCTATACATTAAAGCATACCCACGGCCACTTACATGCATGCCCTTTCACCATGCAAACTTCCATATTTCAATGTGTTCTACTCATTTCCATATATTACAACACAAACCAATCTTCATAACATAATAAAAGGGGTGAATCCTTACCTTTTTCTCCAAGTTTCTTCACTTCACCAAAGTGTTGAATCGAGAAAACCAACGACTTATCTTCCGAAATAATTGCACCATGTTGTAGAGGGACCTTGAATTAGTAGGGAAACCACAAGACAATAATTTTTGGATCAAAATTCTTGGCCTTCCATTTTTCTTGGCCTTGGCCGAATCCCACCTCTTCTTTTTCTCTTCTTTCTTTTGTTGTTCCCTTCTCTTATTTTCTTGAAACTTCTCCCTTATATATATACATGGCATGCATGTGAGGGGCACATGCCTCCTCTCTAGATTTTTCTTCCATTTTCCTTTTATTTCTAAAAGATGACTTATTATTTTGTTGTCATCTTTTTTTTTTTTTTTTTTTTTTTTTTTGTCACATGGCCATTAGGGCCCTTTTTAGAATATTCTTGAACCCTTATGTGAAATTCCCATTTTGCCCCTCGACTTTTCTCAATATTACCATTTTGCCCCAAATCTTCCGCATTATTTCCATAACCCATTTTGCAAATTTCTCTTTCCGCCCTTAGCCTCTCCTAATATTTTCATACTACCACTGTCCATAAACACTTTTCATAACCTACTTACACATAAAAAAAAAATTTGAAGATGGTCCCGCCCTTAACTTTCCGCGACGACCTTGAAATATCCAAACGTGCAGAATACGGGCTATAACAAAAGCCATGACCTCCATATTTTTCCTCCTCTTGATCTTCAAATCTCTCCAATTAATTGTGTAGAAGGGGGCAAAAATGGGCTGGCCGTGAACAGTGGCGCCGTGAACAGTGCCCGTGAACAGTACGCCGCCCGTGAACAGTAGCCGAACTTCTCTCTCTTTAAGTTGAGAGCTTCTCTCACTAAGACCTAACTTGCAAGATTAATTTGTGGTATAAGTGATGACTTAGTCATCCACTTATGCTTATGTATCATCTTTACAAAGTGGACATGTGTCAACTTTTTATTCAACCACCAATCAAATTCGGCCATGTGTTGTGGGCCCACTTGATCCCACTAATGACTTAATAATCTAATCATGGTAAATTAATCTCAAATTTCCATTAATATTTCCATACCAAATAAAATTGCAAGCAAGTCGTGCACTTACTAAAATCAGGGATTAAAATCCTTGTCTCATATCCAACAATAATCTTGTCATTGGATTTATGTTGATTTACTTACGAATAATCCGTGGTATAAAAAATACGGGGTCTAACAAAGGCGGTTCATTTTGATTAACCCATTGAGTCTTCGAAAATGTTTTAAAAACTGTACTTGGTTACTTACGATTCTGTTCATACATTCTGTGGTTACTTTTTTGCCAAGTCTCGGGCCGGTTATGTTATTGTGTGCACTATGCTATATTCTGATGTATGATGGGTCCAGTTCGCCGCGCCCCTTTTGGCCGGGAACCGTATATATATTATGCTGTTATGACGTGTCCAGTACGCCGAGCCCCTTTCGGTCGGGTGCTGTGTATGTATGCTACGTTATATGTTATATGTATGGATTCTGGAATATGTGATTTGTTGGAATCAGAGCCGGTGGTGGGGCAAACCCAATGGTGGGGCAAACCCAGCGATGAGGCAAAATTCCACACTGGTTTAGGCCAATCCCACATTGGTTTAGGCCAATCCCACATTGGTTTAGGCCAACCCCACATCGGATAATGGCATATCATATGATCGATCATGATGTTACGATGCGCTACGGTATGTTTATGGTTATTATATTGATTATGGATCGGGCCGTACGTTCCTCGGCATTCGGTTAATGTTAGTTTATATGATACGTTTTATTTTCCGTATATGTGAGACAGAAATGTTTTTCGAAATAAAGCTAAGCATTTTGGGCATTCGGATGGTTATATTTGTCTCCTGTACTGCCTATGTATGATATGTATTTCGGATAAGCACTTTGGTATTTGGGTTGTTATGCTCACGTTCTGTATACCTTACTTCGATTATGACTTCGTTCCTGTTCTTCCTGCTTTGCATACTCAGTACATATTCCGTACTGACCCCCTTTCTTCGGGGGCTGCGTTTCATGCCCGCAGGTACAGATACGCGTTTTGGTGATCCACCGACGTAGGATTTTCATTCTGCTGTTCGGAGTGCTCCCTTTGTTCTGGAGCCGATATTTTGGGTATATACTCTTTTGATGTATATGTTTATGTTTGTTCAGGGTACGGCGGGGCCCCGTCCGTCATACGATTACGTTGTTCCGTGCTAGAGGTACGTAGACATAGATGTGGGTTATGTACAGTTTTGTTCGGATGCGTAGTGTGAGTTGTGTTTGGGCGGCCCATCCGCTGTGGCAGCCTTGTCGGCTGCGTGTATATATGTTTTGACATGTTATGTATATTATGACAGCCTTACCGGCTTCTGTACAGTACATATGTTTGTATGCGTCGGTTTGGAGCCACGTTTGATATTTATATAGGTATAAGTCGTTTGTATGCCAAATTTGGTTAATGAGCACGTATGGGTGCCCAGCTCAGGCACTAGTCACGGCCTACGGGGTTAGGTCGTGACAGGTTTGACCCCAAACCGACCCGCAATATATGGAGTAACATATGACAATGTGGAGCCCAGATCCATCAAAGCATATACATTATGAGAAAATACCGATAATATACCTGTGACGCCATCGGGGGAAGACTCAAGATCCTAGCGTCCAGCAGAGCATAAATACAGTGCTGGGGACCACCAGAACTGGGAGCTCTCCCTCTACCTCTACCATGGATGACTGACGTCTGTGAACCTGGCCTCATAGGGCTTATAGATGATGAAGACTTGGCTGCCGATCCTGAAGGCTGGACCCTATTCCTTTCACCAATCGAGGGGCAGTCACGCATGAGATGGCCTGGCCAACCGCATGTACAGCAGACCTCTGAGCCCAATCAACACTGGCCCTAATGTAACTTCCTTCACTGAGAACATCGTGGCACGGGTGGCCTTGCCTGACCCGAATCTCCTCTGAAGTGAGAACCTGGAACCCTAAAACTCTAATTTAGCCCGGAATAAGTAGATCTATCAAATCTCTGGCTTGTAAACCGTGGAGGCTCACTAGTCATAGAATGGCCTGAATGCCTAAAAAACTGTTGTCTTTGCCCTCCTCTAAACTCACTCGTCGGACTCGAAGATCTAGCCCTCTTGCTATACCCTCTGTCATGCTCATGCTCACTTCTTTGTTGTTGTTGGCTTTCCTCTAAATTCTGGGCATGGGCTTGAATGCGTGAAATATCCATGTTGTCCTGAAGGGACGCAGTCAAGCACCTATCCATCAAATGTGGCCCTAGGCCTCTCACAAATCGGTGCACTCGGTCACCCATATCCGCTACCATGGCCGGAGCATACCTAGCCAAAAAATTGAAGCGGAGACTATACTCTAAGGCACTCACACAATTCCTGACCTGAGATTCAAAACTTGTCGGCTCTAGCCCACCGAACCTCTGGAGGCAAGTAATGTCGGAGGAAGGCATCCACAAATTCTTGCCATACCGGGAGAGGTGCATTGACTCCCCGTGAAGCCATCCAAACCATGTACAAATAAATTGCAACATCCCGCAATATATAGGAAGCTAACTCTACCAATTCAATGTTTGAAGCATGCATTAACTGAAGTGTCCTCAACATCGCATCAATAAAGTTTTGAGGGTCCTCATCCGGCTTTGACCCGAAGAATTTCGGAGGGTTCAAGTTAATAAAATCATGGGCCCTTGTACTAACAGCCCTATCACCTTGCCGCTGAGTCTGAGCGGAAACCAACTGAGTAAGTAAATGAATAGCCTCTTTCACATCTTGGCCTGAAGCATCTGGTGGAGGAGCTGGGGTTGCTAGAGCTGGGGCTGAGGCTCCCTCACGCTCCTCAGAAATAGGCACTGAGTGAGAGGACTGAGGTTGAGCCGCATTCTGGGACACACTATCAGGACCCAACCAGAGGGCCATGATGGGTACCCGGTGCTGCCCCACCCGGGCACCTATTAACGTGCATACACATTTACATCTAGGTGAGCCACATAGCTAAATCATGCTTTCTATCCATCGATCATACTATTTCCATTAGGCAACAATACATTGATATCACCATCAACAACTATGCCCACAACAATGTACATAAGCCGACGAGGCTAACAAAATGATATCCAAAATATAGGCCGACAAGGCCAAATACATTTAACCATATACACATGTCTACGAGCCTCTAAGGAGAGTATGTCATATCATATAGGCGGGATAGGACCCCGCCATGCCTATAAGTATGTACACAAAAGAATAGATACCAAAAGCTGTAGCTCCGAATGAAATGGAGCTCTACTACGTAGTCCCTGAGTAATAAAGCTATGGATCAAGCCTATCTCCCTGGTCACTTGCGGGCATGACGCATCGTCCACAAACAAAAGGACGTCAGTACGAAGAATGTACTGAGTATGTAAAGCATGATCAACATCATTATAGAAGCATAATAAAAAACATAAGAAATACCATAAGATGGGAGGTAGAAGAACCATCGTCATAAACACTTACTTGTTTTTCATAGGGACATTCCATTTCAAATGCGTGATTGTGTACATACATCCATATTCGTATTCGTATTCATATCCGTACTCATTTACATTTTCATACCCATATTCATATTCATAATCATATTCATATTCATTTACATATTCATATTCATAGCATACCCGACCATGAAGGATCGGTGTTTCACATACCCGGCCATGACAAGGGTCGGTGATTATACATACCTGGCTCTACCAAGGCTCAGGATTATCCGTACCCAACTGCAGTGGTGCGCGCGCAATACATATCATACCCGGCCATATAAGCTCGGGGTTACATAATAGTCATACATAAACATATATACATAAGAGCTTATAAGCATCTTTGACATTATTACTATCATCGTTTTATTATATCTATCCTTAGAGGATCACTCATCATATAAGGAATTTCATAGAATCGTTTGGAGGACATCATAGGCTCATGAAAGAATAGATATATGGCCAAAGAACCATGCCTTATCGAAATAAAGTTTAGCCTTACATACCTTTTGTTCGACTATTCTATCGCTTGAACGTTCTCCTTCAATGCTCACGTTTCTACCTTCATTAGAGTTATGCTAACATTAGAAAATCCATAGCTTAGCATACTTGACTAAAGCTAGAGAAAATTGGGCAACATCTTCTTCATTTATACGACTTCCTCCATATCATATAGCAACTCCCAAACATCAATAATAACAGTCACAACATCATAACAATAGTCTTTATTCACCTACATTATCCATATCCGTGGTCATAGCACACTCTTACGTTCACTCATATACAATGTCTATCCCATGTTTCAAATGTTATTTATAACATAATCATAATCACAACATATCAAGATTCATGACTCAATCCAAGCTACTACTCACAAATATCACTATTCTCACATTCATGGCCCATTTTCTATCTCCTTCTACAGTCCAAGTCTTTCAACCTCTCAATACCTCAAATAACATGGAAAGACCATAAAAATTACCTTAGATAGTGTAGGAATGGACCTTGGGTGGAAACACTTCACTTGAGCAAAACCCTAGTTCCACCTCCACTTGGATTTATTGTCTTGGATGAGCTTTAATGAGTTTCTTACATTTGATTCTCTTGGTTTGATGAAGTTGATCATTAATATCTCTTGAATTCTTGTAGGAGAGGTGTGGAGAAATGTTCTAGAGAGTTCTAGAGAGAAGGGGAGTGAAGAGGAAATGAAATGAAATGAACTTGATCCCCTATTAATAATTCTCAATCTGTCCCGACCAGATTCTACGGACCAACATACGGTCCGTATAATTTATACTGACCGTATGTCTGGCCGTAGGTTTGGTCCAGTGAGGCTGGCAACCTGGACTAAATATACGGCCTAACATACGGCCAGTATATTTTATACGGCCAGTATGTTGGGCCGTATAATGCCCAGTTTCTCCGAACTCGTTCTCGTCGACTCGTTTGATCTCCAATCCTTATGGAACCTTCTTAACACTTGTTTAGCACCTTATTAACAATCTAAGGGATGTTATAACTCTTCTCCAAAACATCATTAAGTCATCATTAACTTGTTACTCGCAAATCTCTCCCAATACATAACGTATACCTTGCCTTCCTTGGCAAACTTTCTTCTCTTACCTCGAATGTCTTTGAAATCTCAATTACGGTCATCAAATGCTATTTCTTACTTATTTAAATATCGAATACTTCGTGTCCTTCATTATTCTATTCACTGTGCATCAACGGAGAATTTTTTGATGTGTAACATACACCTTCCTCTATATCCGTTGGCGGTACTCTTTCAGCCCATTTTTCTACCCTTTGTCTTGCTCTTTTGGGCTGCCTTAGATTTTCTTTTTACAGGCATCTCTGAAATACATAATACACGATTAAGGAAAGAGAAATCCTTATATCATGGCTCTATCACACAATCTTATGAAGAAAGAAGGTCATTCATTCCTAAAATGTCTGTAGCCTCTTGTTTATAAGTATGGCACGCAACACACCCATAAAAAAGACTCTACTGGACATGGCTCGTAGACACACCCAAGGACAGAACTGCTCTGATACCACTTTTGTCACGACCCGACCGTAGGGCCATGACGGGCACCCGGTGCTACCCCACCGGGCACCTCCTATCGTATACTCACATTTACGTCTAGGTGAGCTATATGGCCTACGCATGATTTCTATACATTAATTATGTTAATCTCATTGGGCAACGACACAATTATATCATCATCAATAACAATGCCCATGTCCATGTACACAAGTCGACAAGGCTAACAAAATAACGTACAAAATGTGAGCCGACAAGGCTACAAGATATCTAATCATACACAACTGTCTACGAGCCTCTGGAGAGAGTATGTAGCATCATATAGACGGAACAGGACCCCGCCAAGCCAATATGCATGTACACAAAAGAACAATACCAATAGCTGTAGATACGGATGAAATGGAGCTCCTCTAAGCAATCGCTGAATAAGAAATCTATGGATCAAGCCTGTCTCCCTATCCACCTGCAGGCATGACGCGGCGTCCACAAACAAAAGGACGTCAGTACATTATAGTATGTAAAGCATAATCAATATCATAGTAGGAGCAAAAGAAATAGCATAAGATAGAAGAATCAGGAGGTAATAGAGCTAGTTGTACCTCTAGTGGCCATCATCATATTTACTTACTTGACTCTCATAGGGACCTTCCATTTCTAATGCTTACTCATGTATATATATATATATATATATATATATATATATATATCCATATTTATTAGTATCACACCCAACCATGAAGGTTTGGTGTTTCACGTACCCGACCATGACAAGGCTTGGTGTTATAAATACCTGGCCCTACCAAGGCTCAGGGTTATCCGTACCCAACTACAGTGGTGTGCGCGTGATAGGTATCATACCCAGCCATATAAGCTCGGTGTTATATAATAGTCATACATACTTAGACATGTATACATAAGAGTCCATAAGCGTCATCAACATCATTACCATCATCGTTTTCGTCACATCTATCCTTCGGGGATCAACTATCATATAAGGGAGATAATAGTATCGTGAAAATATCGAGGATCATGAGCTTTAGTAATTTTAGAGATAGAGTCATGAGCTTCAATACCCAAGAATTTCTTGTAGCCTACTAACCCTAGCAAGACTTCTAACACATGAACACTTTGATTCTTGCTATTTAATCCTTGTTTTCTCTTGGGTTTGAGTGGAATATGCTTGCAGAAGGGTTTGGAGCTCTCAAGACTTGTGGAAATATGAAAAATTAAATAGAATAACAAGGGCCATCTATTTATATAAAAATTAAAAAAATCTGCCTGATGGACTTATACGGACCACTTATACGGTCCGTATAATATTATACGGTCCGTATAAGTGGACCGTATAACACCACCATGGGAACATCCCTTTCTGTAAAGGTTATGTTATACGGACCCCCCCTTATACAGACCGTATAAAGTTATGTGGACCGTATAAGTGGCCATATAATTCACAGTTATGCGAAACTTTCTCTCGTTGATTCGTTTTACTTCCAATCCTCGTGGTATCTTCTTGGCACTTACATAACATTTCATTAACCATACAATGGGCCCTATAGAATCCCCTCAAGACATTACCAAATTAATATTAGCTTAATTATAGCGAAAACCTTTTCCTTCTTTCAAAAAACTAAACTTCACATATTCATAAAACTTTGAGATCTTATGGTGCATCCTTTAAGCTATCTAATGCTTCCCTTAATCTCGTAAGGATTTTGTAATCACCTTAAACTCACATTAGCCTATTCACAAGACAACAAATCCGAAATTTTTGAGGTGTAACAAAATATGTGGGTTTCCATTTCCAAAATTGTTTTATTGTTTGTGTATTCGAATCATCTACTCAAATACTCGAACAATCCCTTGTATGTAACGATTCGATTGGTCGTTATAGTGCTACCGACCCTTTTACCCCCGTTGACCTTTCCCTAGGTCATCGGGCAGGTTTTAGAGTGACTTTTGGAGGTTTGAGCCTCAAAGTGGAATTCATTTGACCTAAAGTTGTCTTTGAGTAAACAGACCTTTTTCGGAATTCCACTGATCCTGAGAGGTCCGGACAGTCATTTGTGACTCGGTAGTGTGTTCAATTCGGTTCCCAGTGCAAATGGGAGCATTTTGGAACTTGGCTTTAGGCCATTGGGGGTTGACTTAGTAAATTAGACTTTCGTTGAAAAATCTGAGGCCACGAGTGAACCAATAGCGTGTTTTTATGTGTATGTGCATGTTTGTTTGGTATCTGTGAGGCCTCGGGTGATAGTTAGATTTCGGGATGAGATTGGTCAAAACTAGAATATTCTGGTTCTGATGTAGGTGCTACAGCGGTTACATAACCGCTGTAGCAGTCACGCTATAGCGCCTGGGGGTGGCTATAACGGATTAGGAGTTTTGGTGGTTAGCCGCTGTAGCGGGTCCCTTGCCACAATAGCGGCCTACTGATTTTTAGTAGAGGCCGCCACAGCGAGCCTTATGGGCCTTTGTAGAGCGTGCGCTGCAGCGGCTCCTTGACCGCGACAGCCGTAGTCGGGCAGAATTATTTCTCTTTTCTCAAATTAAGTCCCTTAAATCCTATCACTTCTTCTCATCACTTTTCTAATCACTCTTTAGGGGAATAGAGCTATTTGTGGACTGATTCTTGTTGGAGGTAAGATCTATGACCCTAGCCTTTGCTATTTACCTTCCTAGATTCCTATTCCATGCCTAGAATCAGTAGAATCTAGATAGAGAAGATGAGTCTTGTGTTAAAATTCTTGAAATGGGTTTAGACTTCTAAAATAGAAATTGGTGGTGAAATTGACTGGAGTAACCATAGAGTTTGATGAATTCCTTTTTATTAAGCTTATTTCTTCCATTATTAACGGTTAATTTGAGGATTGAAGAATTAGAGGTTCATATCCAAATTTGGGGGTTTTGCTTTAAATTCGAATTAGGCTTAATCTTGAGTTATTTTAGCAAATGATTAGTAGGTTTGATCACCTTGAGCTTGAATTACATCTTCCATCTTTCAATTTCTCGTTTTACCCTTGTGGGCCCGTTTTCTCAATTTTCTTGAGTTAGAATTTGGCCTAGCTAGAAGTATAGCAATATGGGTGTCATTATTCATGGTTTTTAATGTTGAATTTGATTATGAATGGACTTTGAGTACTTGCAGGTGTTACGGAAAGGCAAGGCCAAGGTGTGACGGTTTGAGGCTCCTTTTCGGCTTCCTAGGTAGGTTACGGCTTATCTTTTTGGTTAGGCTCCGGTTAGCGACTCGTATGTAGTACTAGAGAATTATTGGAGACATCATGTGAACCTTCAAGTATGAAGTTTGGGATGGAATTCTTAGGATTGGTAGTATTGTGTGACTTGTGTGTTCGGGCTCGTGGCCCTTAGATTCCCTAAGTTACGCTTGGCTTTTCTTATGTGAATTGTTGGTTCCTTTGTATTATGGGTGATTGGTTGGAAAGAACGGATTCATGTTATACTCATACTATGATGGCTGTCCTTATATGAAATTGATTGGAATCCATATCTTATTTGTGATATTCTCATTGCGAGACATACTTTCTCATATCCATGACATATTTGTCTTGATCTTGATATTGGGCAATGGTGATGACAGAGGTAAGTATGATTAATACGACATTACTATATTTACGTAGCCATCTCTATGTCGTGTGATACGGAGTGGTTAGCATTGATATCGGATGGAGGAGTCATTCTAGGCTGCGTGATACGGAATAACAGTACATGGACTTAGCGGTCCCCCAGGGGTCATGACTATTGAGAGGCAGAGATCATCCCCCCGGAGCATGTGTGTATCATTGCATTGCATTTCATATGCATTCACCTTATATGTTCTTTGTATCATTTGGATTGATATGATCTTCGGTGATATTTGAGTTATTGGGTGATTATTTGGTTATGTTTGGATTCGTGATATATTTGAGACATTGTTGGTAATTGATTGTACTACTTGGACTTGTTGAATTGTATCTGTTTGTGAGCATGATTATCTTTCCATTTCCTTGTTGCATGCGTGATCTAACTGTTGTCGGCCTGTGATGATTACTCAGTACTGTGTTTTGTACTGATGCTACCTTGTTGTACTCTTTTCATGAGTGCAGAGTTCGTTGTTGGAGAGACTTCCACACCTCGCGACTGATCCCGAGGCAACATTCCTAGAGTTCTGAGGGTGAGCTACTGATGATCCATGCAGCCCGAGACTCTATCTTCTTTATTATCCGTTTCTATTTCGAGACAATATGTATTTCAGATGATTTATTGACCATTCAGACTTGTAGTAGTATTTAGTAGATCTTGTACTGATCAGACCATGATTTGGGATTTGTTTATCTTCCGGACTTAGTATTTATATATTATGTCAGACTTATCGCATTATTCATGGGGTTTTCATTCATTTATTTATTATTTATTTACTGATAATTGGTTGCATAAGGGACGGGTTCTCCTACTGAGGTAGGAAATAGTAGGTGCCCTCACGTTTCCTGAGTTAGGTCGCGACAAGTTGGTATCAGAGCCCTAAGTAACCGGTCTATAAGTACAAGAGCAACTCTAGCAGAGTCTTGCGGATCGGTACGAAGAGCTCCGTACTTATCTGCGAGAGGCTATAGGACTTTAGGAAATTTCCATTCTTTCATTGATTCGTGCTACTTTATTCTAATTGGTATCTGGAATTTGCAAATTGGTATATGATTCGAATTCTGTTCTCTCGCAGATGGTGAAGGCTCAAGCCACGATAGCGAGGGATGAGGTGCCAGAGCCCGCTCCTGGGGTAGGCACTAGAGGAAGAGGAGCAGCAAAAGGTCGCGGCTGAGCCAGAGGCTGTGGAGCCGTACCATCTAGGGGTGGAGCCCCTGTACCCTGACAGAGGCGAGCATGCTCATCCTCTTCAGAACAGTAGCCAGAGGCAGCACCGGCAGTCGGGGGTGGAACAGGACCAGCTTAGACCCACCCCGACACTGTGTCTGACCTCATGTTTCAGGATATCATGTCCCGTGTACTTCTTCATTTGGACGGTCAGCATGCTGTAGGGGGTGCCACTACTCCAGGTGGCGGTTCCTAGACTCGAGTAGGGATACAGACTCCTGAGTAGGGATAGACCGCGGGTATGCATCCTGCTGCAGCCATGGCCTCGTGTATTTGTGTTGTTCATATTCCTGAGGGTGCTTCGAGGCATATTCTTTGTGGAGACTATGACTGTTGATGATCAGGATCTAGTTGGGAGGTTTCTGAAGATGAAACCGCTCAAGTTCTATGGCTTACATACCGAGAATGTGAGTTCCTTGTGGAGATGTATGAGCATCTCAACAAGATGGGTATAGTTTAGACTCACGGTGTGGACTACACGTCATTCCAATTTTGTCGCGACGCGAAGACGTGGTGGAGAGCATTTATTAATAGTGGGGCCAGTAGGCGCGCCCCCTCTTTCTTGGACTCAGTTCCATCAGGCCTTCTTAGAGGAAGTACGTGCTGCGTACTTTGAGTGATGCGCGCAGGGATGAGTTTCTTCATTTGTGACAACTTAGGCTATCTGTTTCTGAGTATCAGGCCAGATTTCTATTCTTGTCTCGGTATCTTTGTCCAGATGATTCCCTCATAGGAGGAGAGCGTCTGTAGATTTGTGAATGAACTTGTGTACCCGATTCATATTGCTTACCTTCAGTTGGTGACCATGGGGTCTACTATCTAGGCTATTGTTGATCATCCCATTGGTGTCAAGTCTACTATGGTTCGATCTTTGGGAGAGGTTAGTGAGAAGAAGCCACGTCATTGTGGTAGTTTTAGTGGATCCAGTTACAAGGGTGGGGGACAGTCATCCAGGCCCTATCAGTTAGCCCCCAGCTACCCTGTCTAGCTAGCATTACATGCTTCTTCAGGTGATCCTACTAGACCCAGTGGCTATGGAGCTGGGCTGTCTTATGGTGGATCTTACTCTCATACAGTGGACCGTACCGGTCCCTCCAGTTCATCAATTTTTGTGTATCGACCTCCAGCTCCTAGAGCATGCTAGGTGTGTCACACCCAAGTCACCTTATGAGAGATTCTCCCAGGTCAGTGCAGAGTGGGTCCCAGCAGGATTTCAAGTTTCAGACTCTGAGGGCCCCAGTACCTTCTAGTGGTAGAGGTGGCTCATCCGTTAGAGGCGGTGCTCAGTTAGGCCGCAATGGCTCTTATTAGACCAGAGGAGGACACCAGTCAGGTAGAGGTAGTCCGCAGGCTTCTAGAGGTGGCTGTGGTGGCGGTCTTTGCTATTCTTTCCCGGGTAGGCCTGAGACAGAGACCTCTAATACTTTGATCTCAGGTAATATTTTTGTTCAACATCGAGTTGCTTTGGTATTGTTTGATCCGAGGTCTACTTATTCCTATATGTCTATCTATCATGCTGTTGATTGGAATTTGTGTTGTGATCGTATGGGAGTTCCTATTGTGTATCTACTTCGATCGAAGATTCTGTTATTGTTGATCGAGTCTTTTGGTCTTGTTTAGTTACTTTCATGGGGTATGATATGTGGGTAGACTTGATGCTATTGGATATGGTAGACTTCGATATTATTTTGGGCATGACTTGGTTATCTCCCTACTATGAAATCTTGGACTATCATGCCAAGACAACCACTTTAGCTATGCCCGGTATTCCTCAATTAAAGTGGAGGGGTACTTCGAGTCCTGCTTTGAAAAAGATCATTTCCTATGTCCGTGCGAAGAAGTTAGTGGCCAAGGGATGTTTGGCTTATTTAGCCCATGTTCGCTATACTAGCATTGATTCTATGCCCCTTGAGTCCGTGCCTGTTGTGAGTGAGTTCGCTGAGGTCTTCCCTTATGATTTGCGAGGTATGCCACCCGACCGTGACATTAATTTCTATATCGACTTGCATCTAGGCACGCATTCTATTTCCATTCCTTTTTATAGGATGACACTCGCTGAGTTGAGGGAGCTAAAGAAGCAGTTGCAAGATCTGTTGAGTAAGGGATTTATTAGACCGAGTGTTTCTCCTTGGGGTGCTCCTATTTTATTTGTGAAGAAGAAGGATGGTACTATGAGGATGTGCATAGATTACCGACATTTGAAGAAGGTAACCATTCATAATAAGTATCCCATTCCTCGCACTGATGACCTGTTCAACCAGCTTCAGAGTGCTTCGATATTTTCAAAGATTGATGTGAGGTCAGGCTACCATCAGCCGAAGATTCAGGCCGAGGATGTTCCGAAGACGGCATTTAGGACTCGTTATGGCAATTACGAGTTCCTTGTGATGTAATTTAGGCTTACGAATGCCCCAGCTACTTTTATGACTTTGATGAATGACATTTTCAAGCCATATCTTGATTCCTTCGTTATTGTGTTCATTGATGATATCTTGGTTTATTTCAAGAGTAGAAAGGAACATGAGCACCATTTGAGTATTGTTCTTGGGTTGTTGAGGGAGAAGAGGCTTTATGCCAAGTTTTTGAAGTGCGAGTTCTGGCTTGAGTCCGTGGCATTCTTGGGCCACGTTGTGTCTAAGGACGGGATCATGGTTGATCCCAAGAAGATTGAGGCCGTTAGAGATTGGGCGAGGCCCACTACTTGACCAATATCCGTAGCTTCATGGGATTAGGCAAACTATTACTGTCGATTTGTGAAGGGTTTTGCTTTTATTGCTTCTTTGTTGACCAGATTGACTCAGACGGATGTTCCCTTCCAGTGGTCCGATGATTGTAAGGAGAGCTTTCATAAGCTCAAGACCTTTTTGACTTTAGCCCTGATTCTAGCATTGTCCGTGGAGGGTAAGGATTTCTCAGTCTATTGTGATGCATCCCATGTGGGTTTAGGTCTTTGTTTTGATGCAGGAGGGTAGTATCATAGCCTATGCCTCCCGCCAGTTAAAGATCCATGAAAGTAGCTACCCTACCCGCGATTTGGAGTTGCTAGCTGTGATCTTCTGTCACGACCCAACTAGAGGGCCATGACGGATACCCGGAGCTAGCCCACCGAGGACCACCTTTCAGACCTATCATCAACTCAACCTGAACATACACCATTCTCAACACAAACTTACTACGAAACAATCTTCAATTGCACCTCAAGATATACATGTACATAGGCCGACGAGGCTACAAAATGATGTACAAAACATACACTAAAGAGATCATAAGACAACTACTACCCACATACATGTATCTAAGAGCCTATAACTGGAGTACTAAAATCATAAGGACGGGACAGGGCCCCGCCATGCCCAAATATGTACACAAAAGAATATACCAATAAGCGGGAACTCCGGAGTAGTGGAATGTCCTGAATATCCACTGATAAAGCTCCTAGGCATCTGTACCGTCTCCCTGTCTACCTGCAGGCATGAACGCAGCGTTCATAAAAGAAAGGACGTCAGTACGAAAAATGTACTGAGTATATAAGGCATGTATAACAGCATAAGCAAGAAATAAGAGAACATAAAACGAAGAGATAACCTGTAGCTGATTGCCTCTTAAGGCGGAGTCATGCATGATAACTTTTACCTTAAAACAACATCATAAACAAATGCATATACATAAACTGCTTATAATCATCAGCCCGCGTCCGGGGTAACCATCTCATGCCGCCCACTAGTGGTGACTGCCCGGCCAACTAGGCATGGTGTTATCCATAAGCCGCCCACTTACGCTCAGCGTAGTGGTGTCTTCCCGGGCAACAAGGCACAGTGTAATCATACATATACATAGTATAAAGCATGCATGAGAGCTCAAGTAAAAGCTGTAACTCTATCGGAGTGACGTAAGGTCGGTAACTTCTGATTATACTATGGATCAAGAATCATCGATAGGTCTCACCTTAAAGGAACTAGTGTCATGAGATAAGATAGCCAACAATGAATAACATTAAGGAAATTATGAAATAATATCGTTAAGTTCATAATAGCATCAATTCATAAGCTTTGAATTCTCTAGAAGTAAAATAATCATCATCATCATTATCATAGAACACATCTTATCTCTTTCTCATAGGAAGCTCTTAAGAATCTTTAACTTCCATCTTTTGGGATGTAAGAAGGTCTTGGAAACATAGAGAGGAAATCGTAATGCAAAAGTCATGCCTTTGAAAGAAAGGGGGCTAGCCTTAGCATAACTTGACGTCTTCTTACTGACTACACGTTCTCCTTCCACGCTCGCGACTCTACATTTAAGAGAATTCGCACTAAAATTAGATAATTTAAAACATGCTTAAGTCTAAACTAAAACGACTAAGAGCTAACAAAAATTGAGCAACATTTCCTTTGTTTCGACAAATTTCTCCATACAATAAACAACTCCCAAACATCAATAGAAACACCCACAATACCATAATCAATAAATTTCTTCGAGTTAAACATTGTTCAATCCTCAAAACTCCTTTTCAAAGTCATTCATAATCATAATTACAACACAACACCATATTCACTCTTCACATAAGAGTTCCTCAACTTCATTAGCATCATTCATAACAAGATTATATTCATCTCATACTAAGAATCATGACTCAAATTAACTTACTACTCAAAATATCATTATTTCTATATTTGAGCTCATATTCTACTTTCTTCTCTAATCCAGGTCTTTCAACCACTCAATACTTTTAATAACATGAACTAGGCGTAAAACTCACCTTTGATTATGTAGGAATAATCTTTGGATGAAGATACCTCACTTGAGGAAACCCCAACTTCAACACAAAAGGGATTTTTGATTTCCACAAACCCTAGTGAGCCTCTTTACACTTGATCCTCTTGATTCTTGCTAATTAATCCTTGAATTCTCTTGAGTTTGTGTTGATATGGTATGGAGAATGTTCTAGAGCTCTCTTGAGGTGTGGAGAATGAGGGAAATGAAAAATGTGAACTTGGGTTCTCTTTTATAAAAAACAAAAGCTACCCGACAAGATTCATACGGACACTTATACGGTCCGTATAATACCACCAGTAAGTGACCCTTTTCTAAAAAGGTTATACGGACCGTATAAGTGGTCGTATAACTCACATTTTTTCGAAATTGTTCTCGTCGCTTCGTTTGACTTCCAATCCTTGTGGAACCTTCTTGGCACTTGTATAATAATTCATTAACCATCTAACGAGCCCTATAGCTCCTCCTCAAGACATTAATAAACAATCGTTACCTGGATAATCGCTAATGTTATACCCCGTACTTTGTACGTTGGAATATTCTAAGTTGGTTGCGACAAGTTATGGACAAGACTTTTAATTTTCGATTTTGTTGATTTTTGCTTTAATGCACAATTTGCATATTCATCTTTTTATTGGTATGGAGTATTAAGGGTAAGTTTGGAATAAGGAAAAATTTGGGGTTAAAAGTGAATTGTGGAAAGTTGAGCATTTTATGAGGATTTGGGGCTAGAAGTGAAATTTTGGAAATTTGATAATTCATGAAAATGGCCATATGTGGCCATGTGTGGGTGTGGGCCATAGGGCCACATGTGTGAATTATATATGTAGAGAAAGATGACTAATTTAATCATCTTCATCATTTAGCACCCTAGAAAATTCAAGAAGCATGGAGAAAGAACAAGAGGCCATTCGGCCATGACCAAGAAAAATTGGAGTCCAAAAATTGACAATCATGTTGTTGCTTCATAATTTAAACTCACGTTGACGACATTATATTTTGTATTTTTGTACGTCGGATTATTCGCAAACTGAGGTGGGGTCCACACACTGAGATTTTTTTTGGGACATGCGACAATTTATTTGAATCACATATGTGAAGTTAAACATAACTCAAGAAGGACCCTTGAGCCAAATCAAAGTGGAAGTACTCCAAACAAATATTTTTAAGTAATGTTTTCGGGTGATCTGACTTCGAGGGGCAGAAACGGTATTATAAGTTTGGAATTTGGAAAAACACCAAAGATAGAAGTTGTAGATAATTGAATTATCTTTCCAACCATAGGTCGTGGGCCCACAGGTGACATCGGGATAAGGATATATGGACGTTTTAAGGCGGAAAGGTCAGTGGGCTAGGCCCAAACCGGGCCCAATCGGGTTAGGCCCATGACCCATGCCTATTTAAGTCTAATTTCAGCCCTTTCCTCTCATTTTTCAGACCAAGAATACCCAGAAAATTCTGGTAAGAGAGAGAGAAGAACCTTGGAGAGAAGAAAAACCAATTTTGACCAAAATCTGAGCCCCGAATTTCGAAGCCCATGAAGAGAAAAGTGTTGTACGCTGCGTTGTCTTCAATTTGAGCTAAAAATCAACCAAGGAGAAGAGTGATAACGTGGGGGCTGCATGCTTAAGGTATGAATACGGTCCCTTTTCATTGTTAACGAGTGTATTTAGAATTTTAACGGATTAAAACGGAGGGGATAATGTGTAGAAATGGATGAAATTCATGAAATTTTGTATGTTGATGTTGAGCCGTGAGTATGGGCTGTTTTGTGACAAGGAATGAACTAAATTTATTTAGTATGTTTGGATTGTTGTGTTGTGGATTCTATGGTGCTAATGAAAGTTTAATGGTTCAAAGTAAAGTTATAGTTGTTTGCGGCTTGTTATGGAATTTTATATAGTTTATTGAATTTATGGAAGTAATGGATTATTAATGTAGTTCATGAATTCGGAAGGAAGAAAATGTGTTGTGTTGTTTCCTTGAACTTGGAGGTTTCGGGTTTCATTATGTAGTGGATGGAATGTTGTTGAATTGTGTCGAAAGGGTTATTAATGTTAGAATGCGTTTTGAATCGATTATTGATGTTACTTATATGGTTGTTGGTATTGTTGTTGAAAATATTGGCCGAGTTGAATTCTCGGGGTTGTTGAACTTATAGGGGAAATGCTGCCCAAATTTCTGTAAATAAAGTGATGGCTTGGGATTGGATTCTTAAGTGCTTATGGCTAATGTTTGGTACTTAATGACCTTATTGTAGATCTTGGAAGGTGTTACATCTCGCATTTTGCACGTCGGAATATTTTTAAGTTGGTTGCGAAGAGTTATGGACAAGGTGATCCCTTGACTTTGTTTTACGACAAATGGTTTAAGATTTTGTTGGAAGGAAGCATTAAGGAGAAATTTGGGACTAAGAATGCATTATGGAAAATTTGTAAAATTTCATGAAACTAGAGTGAGGTGGGCCATGGCCACATGAAAGCTTGATATAGGTGTATGGAATTAGATGACATGTTGATTATACTAGTCATCTTTTATTATTAGAAGAAAACTCTAGAAGTTTGAAGAAAATTTGGAGGAAAAGAAAAAAAAAAAAAAGGGAGGGCACATGGCCGGCCATGTCTTGGCCATGTGCGTATGGCTATGTGCCATACTAATATATATATGGAGGGATGGATGAAGAGGGCAAGTTTCATCATTTAAGCTCTAGAAATTTCATGAAAGGTGAAGAAAAAGAAGGAGGAGAAGAACGGCCAAGGGGACCATCTTCGAAACGATTTTATGGCCCCTCCATTTTGGTCATGAAAAATTGGTTGCTTCATGCTTTCTTACTAAGTTGAAGGTCCTCGTTAACGTGGGATAATTGTTGAAGCAAGAAAAACAATCCTCTTTGCAAGATAGGTCTAGCCGAGAATGAACAAAGTGAAGGAACAAGGTATAATTCCATCTCATTTTGCATATGTTATGAGTAAGTTGTGTATGTTGTGAAGCATGAAAGTGAATGAAAGACATGGAAGTGTGGTGTGTGAAGAGTAGCCGTGTGGTATTGTATTATAGCCGTGTGTGTGTGTGGTTGTTGTAAGAATGAAAAACTAATTGTATTCAACATGGTTGTGTGTTGTTGTAAGGTGTAGAAAATGAATAAACTCCATGAAAATGGATGTTGAGGTTGAGCCATGAATGTTGATGTTGGCCGTGTAGGTGTGTTATATGTCTAGAAGTGATGCATTAATTCCAATTAGTATGTTGGTGGTTGTAGAGTGTCGAAATGAATGGAAATCATGAAACCTTCAATGTTGGTGTTGAGCCGTGGAGTGTGTGTGTGTGTGTGGCCGTGTAGGGGAAATTTGTTTTGGAGGGAGCATGGTGAACTAATTTTATGTTGTATTTAGTAGTTGTTTGTTGTGGATTATGTGGTGAGAATGAAAGTTTAATGACTTATGTTGAAGTTGTAATGTCGTGTGGGCTGTTTTGGGAAGTCAATGTGACTTTAATATGGCTTCTTGGCTTGATGAAAATATTGTTGCTAACGTATGGAATTGAAGACATAGTTTATGAATTTGAAAGAAAGGAATGCATTGTTGTCGTATTCATTAATTTGGAAGGTTTTGGGTAAGGTTGGGTGTTGGTTTGGATATTCTAAATTACCTATCGATATTGTTATTGTGTTTGTTGGTTGGTTGTTGTTGATATGGGCCGAGCCATAATTCTCGGGACGGTGTATTTACAGAGGAGATGCTGCCCAAATTTTTGTAGACAAGTGAAGAATGGAAGAGTTGAAAGCAAAAAGGTCTACTATTGACAATTGGTAAACATGACCATTTGCAAATTCCGGGGCGAAACGGGATTCGAGATTGAATGAGCATAAGACGTCCGAAAGGTATGTGAAGCTATCCTCTCCTTCTTTTGGCATGTCCTAGGTATACTAGGCTTGAATTTGAGTCTCGGGGGTTATTCGTCCATAGAAATCAATTCTGAATTTGAGTACTATTCATTCAGTGCGATTGAACTAGAATCCTTATATCTTGTTGGAAAATGCTCAAACGTCTATAACTTGCATAAGTGTAACCGAATCACCTTGAAACTTGTTTTACACTAAAGAGCTAAAGAAAGTATAAAGTCCGATTTTCTAAAACCACTCCGAGGGGGGTGTGATATATTATTTTCTAAAGCTTTCTTAAAACCACTCCGAAGGGGGTGTGATATATTATTTTCTAAGGCTTTTCTAAAACCACTCCGAAGGGGGTGCGTACAAAACCACTCCGATGGGGGTGTGAGATTTTATTATTTAAACTTTTCAAAACCACTCCGAAGGGGGTGCGATATCTCATTATTATTATCATTATGCTCGAAGGGGCTAGGATTAGTAGTATGTCACGAGTGGCATGTCCGATGGGGCCGGGATAGCCGTATGTCACGAGTGGCATGCCCGAAGGGGCTAGGATGCGGGGCCGCATGTCCGATGGGGCCGGGATAGACGTATGTCGGACCGGCATGCCCGAAGGGGCCATCATTTTACGTCGGGGCCGCATGTCCGATGGGGCCAGGATAGACGTATCTTTTCCGGCACACCCGAAGGGATTATTATTATTATTATTACTATTATTATTATTATTATTATTATTATTATTATTATTATTATTATTATTATTATTATTATTATTATTATTATTATTATTATTATTATTATTATTATCATCATTATCATTATGCGGAAGCGGCAACGCCCCGAAGGGGCCATCATTATTATTGCGCCGGAAGCGACCGTCCGAAGGGACTATTTCATTGGTATGTCGAGGCGACACAAGGGTTAGGTTGCATCCTTTGCTTGGGAATGTGTGTTCATTTGTATTATTTACTTAAGGATTGTTCTAGGACCCCATGTATACACTTATATTTCCTTGCGAGGGCTGCGGGTAATGAGCTTGATTGTGATTTCTTTTCTTCTAAATTGAGCGTGGTTGTTATTTGTAATTGCTTTACATACTCGGTACATATTCCGATATCCGACCCTCCTTCTTCGGGAAGTGCGTTTCATGCCACGCAGTACATATGGATGAAGAGAAGACTTGCTAGAAGTTGTCCCCGCGGGATTGGCGAGCTCCACCTCGGTTCGGAGTGTTGCCGAGTCAAAGTGTTCGTGTCATGGTTTTTAGCACATGTTAGAGACTTTTACGTTGTCCCGTGGATAGTGCGTCGGGAAGTGCGAATAATTTGTAAATGCTAGAAAGAGTATGTATTTTCAGATAGTGATTGTTGTCGAAAAGTTCCATGTTTTAAGAAATTTTCAAAATGGCAGGCTTTATTACGCGAATGTCTAAGGGTTCGCTCGACTCTGAGGAGAGTCGGGTGCCCATCACACCCCAGTGAGGTCGGGGTGTGACAAAGTGGTATCTCGAGCATGGTACGTTCTAGGGGTTGTACGCAAAGTTGTGTCGGTAGAGTCCCTGTTTATGGTGTGTGCGCGCCACATCTATAAACAGGAGGCTACGGGGCATTTAGGGATTGTTGACCATCTTTCATATCTAAGAATTGTTGACCTTTTTTCATATCTAAGATCGTGCGATAGAGCCCAGTCATAGGGTATGAAGTCCCTTGTACTAACCTTTTATTTAATGTTAAGGACGACGTCGATAAAAGAAAGCGACCTATGACATCAACAGTTACAAAGTACAGTGGTAAACAACGTTGCGGACGAGGCATGTTGGATGAGGTAAGAATATTGAAGTATTATTGAAATGTAAGTCGGGAGAATGGAAGTGAAGGTGAACATTAAGAATCGAAAAGGGCAAAACGGTAATTGCATAAGAAAGGACGTGTTACGAAAATGAAATAATGATGAAACTTTGCCGGCCCTTTACGTAGTAAAGGGGCATATGAGGAAGTAGGCGCGATTATATCAAAGATTAAGGCACCAAACCCCACCAAAGTTTCGGGGTTAAGCGTGCTCAGGTGGGAGCAATTTCATGATGGGTGACCCCCTGGGAAGTATGCTAAAATTTTCATAAATGGTGATCCAAGAAACAAACGGGGAATATGTTATGCCGGGCTTAACAAGAATAAGTACGAAGAAAAAGGGCAACTATAAGGAGGGATCCTCCCGAGTATTATGACACCCCATAAGATTAGTTGAACATTCGAGGACGAATGTTCTAAAGGGGGGGAGGATGTTACATCTCGCATTTTGCACGTCGGAATATTTTTAAGTTGGTTGCGAAGAGTTATGGACAAGGTGATCCCTTGACTTTGTTTTACGACAAATGGTTTAAGATTTTGTTGGAAGGAAGCATTAAGTGAGAAATTTGGGACTAAGAATGCATTATGGAAAATTTGTAAAATTTCATGAAACTAGAGTGAGGTGGGCCATGGCCACATGAAAGCTTGATATAGGTGTATGGAATTAGATGACATGTTGATTATACTAGTCATCTTTTATTATTAGAAGAAAACTCTAGAAGTTTGAAGAAAATTTGGAGGGAAAAGAAAAAAAAAAGAAAAAGGGAGGGCACATGGCCGGCCATGTGCTTGGCCATGTGCATGGCCATGTGCCATACTAATATATATATGGAGGGATGGATGAAGAGGGCAAGTTTCATCATTTAAGCTCTAGAAATTTCATGAAAGGTGAAGAAAAGAAGGAGGAGAAGAACGGCCCCGGCCGAAACCCCCTCCATTTTGGTCATGAAAAATTGGTTGCTTCATGCTTTCTTACTAAGTTGAAGGTCCTCGTTAACGTGGGATAATTGTTGAAGCAAGAAAAACAATCCTCTTTGCAAGATAGGTCCTAGCCGAGAATGAACAAAGTGAAGGAACAAGGTATAATTCCATCTCATTTTGCATATGTTATGAGTAAGTTGTGTATGTTGTGAAGCATGAAAGTGAATGAAAGACATGGAAGTGTGGTGTGTGAAGTGTAGCCGTGTGGTATGGTATTATAGCCGTGTGTGTGTGGTTGTTGTAAGAATGAAGAACTAATTGTATTCAACATGTTTGTGTGTTGTTGTAAGGTGTAGAAAATGAATAAACTCCATGAAAATATGGATGTTGAGGTTGAGCCATGAATGTTGATGTTGGCCGTGTAGGTGTGTTATATGTCTAGAAGTGATGCATTAATTCCAATTAGTATGTTGGTGGTTGTAGAGTGTCGAAATGAATGGAAATCATGAAACCTTCAATGTTGGTGTTGAATTGGAGTGTGTGTGTGTGTGGCCGTGTAGGGGGCTGTTTTGGAGGGAGCATGGTGAACTAATTTTATGTTGTATTTAGTAGTTGTTTGTTGTGGATTATGTGGTGAGAATGAAAGTTTAATGACTTATGTTGAAGTTGTAATGTCGTGTGGGCTGTTTTGGGAAGTCAATGTGACTTTAATATGGCTTCTTGGCTTGATGAAAATATTGTTGCTAACGTATGGAATTGAAGACATAGTTTATGAATTTGAAAGAAAGGAATGCATTGTTGTCGTATTCATTAATTTGGAAGGTTTTGGGTAAGGTTGGGTGTTGGTTTGGATATTCTAAATTACCTATCGATATTGTTATTTGTGTTTGTTGGTTGGTTGTTGTTGATATGGGCCGAGCCATAATTCTCGGGACGGTGTATTTACAGAGGAGATGCTGCCCAAATTTTTGTAGACAAGTGAAAAATGGAAGAGTTGAAAGCAAAAAGGTCTACTATTGACAATTGGTAAACATGACCATTTCCAAATTCTGGGCGAAACGGGATTCGAGATTGAACGAGCATAAGACGTCCGAAAGGTATGTGAAGCTATCCCTCTCCTTCTTTTGGCATGTCCTAGGTATACTAGGCTTGAATTTGAGTCTCGGGTTATTCTCGTCCATAGAAATCCAATTCCGAATTTGAGTACTATTCATTCGGTGCGATTGAACAAGAATCCTTATATCTTGTTGGAAAATGCTCAAACGTCTATAACTTGCATAAGTGTAACCGAATCACCTTGAAACTTGTTTTACACTAAAGAGCTAAAGAAAGTATAAAGTCCGATTTTCTAAAACCACTCCGAGGGGGGTGTGATATATTATTTTCTAAAGCTTTCTTAAAACCACTCCGAAGGGGGTGTGATATATTATTTTCTAAGGCTTTTCTAAAACCACTCCGAAGGGGTGCGTACAAAACCACTCCGATGGGGGTGTGAGATTTTATTATTTAAACTTTTCAAAACCACTCCGAAGGGGGGCGATATCTCATTATTATTATTATTATGCCCGAAGGGGCTAGGATTAGTAGTATGTCACGAGTGGCATGTCCGATGGGGCCAGGATAGCCGTATGTCACGAGTGGCATGCCCGGGGGCTAGGATGCCGGGGCCGCATGTCCGATGGGGCCGGGATAGACGTATGTCGGACCGGCATGCCCGAAGGGGCCATCATTTTACGTCGGGGCCGCATGTCCGATGGGGCCGGGATAGACGTATCTTCGAAAAACCGCACACCCGAAGGGGATTATTATTATTATTATTACTATTATTACTATTATTATTATTACTATTATTATTATTATTATTATTATTATTATTATTATTATTATTATCATCATTATCATTATGCCGGAAGCGGCAACGCCCGAAGGGGCCATCATTATTATTGCGCCGGAAGCGACCGTCCGAAGGGACTATTTCATTGGTATGTCGGAGGCGACACACGGGTTAGGTTGCATCCTTTGCTTAGGGAATGTGTGTTCATTTGTATTATTTACTTAAGGATTGTTCTAGGACCCCATGTATACACTTATATTTCCTCCAGCGAGGGTCGGGTAATGAGCTTGATTGTGATTTCTTTTCTTCTAAATTGAGCGAGTGGTTGTTATTTGTAATTGCTTTACATACTCAAGTACATATTCCGCATCGACCCTCCTTCTTCGGGGGGGCAAAAAATTTCGCGTTTCATGCCACGCAGGTACAGGAGGATGAAGAGAAGACTTGCTAGAAGTTGTCCGCGGGATTGGCGAGCTCCACCTCGGTTCGGAGTGTTGCCGAGTCAAAGTGTTCGTGTCATGGTTTTTAGCACATGTTAGAGACTTTGCAGACAGTGTCCTGTGGATAGTGCGTCGGGAAGTGCGAATAATTTGTAAATGCTAGAAAGAGTATGTATTTTCAGATGACGATTGTTGTCGAAAAGTTCCATGTTTTAAGAAATTTTCAAAATGGCAGGCTTTATTACGCGAATGTCTAAGGGTTCGCTCGACTCTGAGGAGAGTCGGGTGCCCATCACACCCCAGTGAGGTCGGGGTGTGACAGAAGGTTTGAGACTTAAATTTGGATTAGCGTAGGAAGCGATCGAGGTATGTAAAGCTTACCCTTCTTTCCTTTTGGCATGTCTAGACGCAAGTTATGACGTATTATGAGCTTCGGGGGAAATTCTGTTCGTAAAGTCCGTGCATGTTTACGATGCTTATTTGCTTCTTGATGATGACATCCTTATATGGTTTATATGTCTTTGTATGATTGGTTTTCAAATGTTGTATAAGAAGTTTTGTTTTCAAAAAGAGTTTTGTAACTACGAACGTCCGTAACTTTCACAGACAGAACCGGATGGCTTTGATATGTTCGCAAATGATTCTGTAACGTATAAGGACTATGATTTTCATAGGAGGGCCCGGATCGGGTTGGCGCTCGTCCGTGGGTCCCGCGACTTCCTTCTGTATGGTTCTGATGGCTTTTGAAAGAATTTGATATGACTATTTTTTCGATCCCCGAATCTGATTATATACTTATCTGTTAAGTCTAAAATGAGGATTTCTATGCATATGACTTTGATACGTAACCTTGGTTTCTGAAGTTCGGTTTGATATGTTCCCGAGTGATATTCGGAAGAAAACCTGATTTGACTATTGATTCGCTTTTTGAAATGTTAGAACCCGTATTTTTTTGCATTGGATTAATCCGGAATTAATTATGATTAATTAAGGACAAAACTATTTCGGGATACAAGTCGGGATTTTTGATCTTTGAATTTATTTTTTTAAGACGTAGGTTGTTCATGAATTTGTTGGTATGGAACAATTAGGAAAATTTGGGACCAAAAGTGATAAAATTGGAAGTTGGAAAAGTCATCCAATTCCATGTTGTGGCCGTGTATAGTGGGTGTTGGCCCACACCAATTTTGTGTCATCTTTTAATTGATCCAACTCATTAATGTGGGCCAAGGGACAATTGTACAATTCATTTAAGTGGTAAAAGATGACCACTACTTCATCTCACCTCATTCAACACTTAGAAAAATCAAGAAGTGGAAGACTCCCTCCATTGAAGCTCTCGGCCAAGAGGAGCTGAAACCAACTCCCTTTTCTAGCCCTTCCAAAATTAATTCCTTGGTGTAAACCCACTATATTAAGGTCCCTAAGTGGCGTGGAAGTGTCGTTAGAGCGATCAACCCATTATTTCTCATCCTTGGAAAACCCTAGGCTATTGGAAATTGAAGGAGAAAGGTAAGAATCATTTATGCTTTGTGTGTTATAAAGGTTGTTTGTATCTTGTAGTATGTTAAATTGGATGAATGTCATGAAATATGAAATGTTGGAAGTGAGTTGTGTATGTGGAGCTTGAGCCGTGTAAATGGGTGTTTGTTGTGTTGTGTTGAAATTATGAATTAATGCCTAGTTAGTTGATTATGATCATTGTAAGGTGAAGAACGATTGAGAATCATCCATATATGTATAATTGTAGTGTTGGTCGAAATGGGTCATGTTATATGACAATGAACGAATTGATATCGCTTAATGTTTTAATCGTCGTCGCTATGAATTTTATGTTGGAAATGAATGTTTAGTGACTCAAAATGATATTGTGATTGTTGTGGACTGATTTGGAGATTTTTGTACATTTAATGTAAATTATATATTGATGAGAATAGCATCGTTAGAATGTGAATTGTGGATACAAATCATGATTTGAAATGAGAAAAATGTGAAAAGTGGGGTTCTAGGTTGAGGGGCTGAACAAGCTTTGGAGAAAAATTGGGTTGTTGGAAATGTTGTATGAATTGCTTAGGATGTCTTTAAATATTGTTGGTATGGGTTCGGGTTAGTATGTGAATGTATAAGCATCGACGTTGGCTTGAATGCAAGTCGTCGAATTGAATTTATGAAAGTTGTTGAATGATGGAAAGAGAGCTATTATTGTTGTTTTGCCTTTCAGATTGATTATTAATGTTGCTAGGTTGGTTGTTGTTGTTGTTGTTGATTGTTTTGGCCGAGTTAAATTCTCGGGGTGTCCTATTTACAGGGGAAATGCTGCCCAAATTTCTGTAGAATTAAGGGCAAATTTGGAATTTAAGGCCAAAAAGTCATTAGCTAATGTTTGGCATTTTATGGCTTGTTTATAGATCGTGGGCAGCCCGAATCATAGGTGGGATCTAGCTTGAGTTCGGGTCATTTTGGAGAGAGTTTGAGGTATGTAAAGTAACCTTTCTTTTTGGCATGCCTTAGTTAAAGTAGGCTATGATACGAGCCTCTAGGAAACTCTATTCTCGCAATCCGAGCTTGTCTATGATTCGCATGTGTTTCCTTGGTATTCTTGTTCTCATATGCCATAACATTGATCCTTATATCCTTGGAATTCATAATTTGTAAAGATTTCATGAAAGCTGATTTTTGGTTTTAAAGCTTATTCTTTAGCGATTCCAAAAGTTCAAACACCGATAACATTCTCAGAAAAGCTCGGATTGCTTTGAAATTTTCGTAGGAGCTTGTATGATATAGAATGAGTATGTTTTTCATAGGCGGGCTCAGTTCGGGTCTCTACTCATCCGTGGGTCCCGCGACGCCCTTTTAGGTGAATTTGATAACTTCTGAAATAAAAAGTAATAATTATTATTCCGATTTCGAATATGACTATTTTACTTATCTTTTGGATTTATGATAATGATTTTATGCATATGATTGCTCACTACTCCGCTCGTGCCTACTATGATATCGTTCGCCGGTTCCCGGGCCGGTTCTGTTGTCGTGCGCATTATGATATACTCAGTGTTATGCTGTGTTCATGGTTCACCGAGTTCCTTGCTCGAGGGCCGGGTTCCACATATATTTGGTGTGATGCTGTGTATGGTGATATGCTGTGTATGATATGTGACGGGAGATTCGGAGATTTGAAACTTTTCGGTGTTATCTTGTGTTATGGCGCCATCGACAGCGTGTGCGACCATATTTCCGTGCCCTATGCATGATTTATATTTTGAAGTAACATTTTGATATTTTGGAAATGCATTTACTTTCGTATCCCTATTTCGATTTTTGACTCGCATTTGTATGCTACATTTCTACGCTTTGCATACTCGCACATATTTCGCACCGACCCCCTTTCTTCGGGGGGGGGGCGTTTCATTCCGCATGTACGGTACGCACGTTTGGTGATCCACCGGTTTAGGACACCCTCTTCTGCTATTTGGAGTGCTCCTCTCATTCGGAGCTTATATTTTTGGTATATATTCGTCGTGCATTGTATATATTTGTTCATGGGCACGGCGGGCCCCGTCCCGTCATATGGATTGTCTCTGTCCGTTTAGAGGTCGTGGACATGTTTGTGGGTTGTGCCTACTTTCGTACGCCTGTGTGTGTATATGTTGTGTTTGGGCGATTTCATTCGCCGTAGCGCCTGTGGCCCACATATGTATATATGTTGTTTTGATGGCCCGTGTGGCCTTTGTTGGTATTTTACGTATGCGGGGTTATTTTGGATAGTCGTAAAACAAAGAAAACTCTGCCGAAATTTTTGAAATTATATATATTTGAAACACGCCTTGTCGGCTTCGTTATATACTTGGATGCGTTTGATATAAATTGTGATAGCGTTTGATAGGTGTGTTTGGGTGCCCAGATCGGGCACTAGTCACGGCCTATGGGGTTGGGTCGTGACATATACGGTTTGTTCTGAAGGGATCTTATGTCTAAAAATGTCCGTAACTTTCATAGACAAAACCGGATTGCTTTGATTTGTTCGTAAAAGGTCCTAAAAGTGAGTAACGTTCGTAACTTTCCTAGGCGGACTCGGATTGGTTTGATGTATAACTATGGTCCTTGGATATATTTATGATGTTTGATATGTTTCCGGGTGACGTCCGAAAGATGTTTGATATAACTTTTGTCCCGACTTTCAAATGACAGTCCGTTTATACTATTTCTTATTGTAGTCGAATTATGGTCCTTATGTCTTTTGTATGACTAAATTTCCAAAGTTGCATAAAAGTTTTGTTTTCAAAAGAATTTTGTTCCTAAACGATTCCGAACTACGAACGCCCATAACTTTCAAGAAAGGGCTCGGATCGCTTTGATATCTTCGCAAATGATTTCATGATGAGTAATGACTTTAATTTTCATAGGCGGGCCCGGATTGGGTTGATGCTCGTCCGTGGGTCCCGCGACTTTCTATGTTTGGTTCTAACGACCTATTTTTGAAAGAATTTAATATGACCATCCTTCCGACCCCCGAGGATGATTACTTATTTATCGGTTGAGTTTGAAATAAGGATTTTTATGTATGTGATTTTGATACGTGACTATAGTTTCTGAAGTTCGGTTTGATATGTTCCCGAGTGATATTGCCGCTGGGTATTTGGCCGCGGTATGTGTATATGTGCTATTGCCGCTGGGTATTTGGCCGCGGTATGTGTATATATGTGATATTGCATGGGTATTTGATTTTGATATGTGTATATGTGATACTTGACCGCGGTATGTGTATATGTGACATTGACCGCCGGGTACTTGACCGCGGTATGTGTATATGTGACATTGGTCACTGGGTACTTGATGCGGTATGTGTATATGTGACATTGTCCGCCGGTACTTGACCGCGGTATGTGTATATGTGACATTGGCCACGGGGGTACTTGGCCGGGTACTTGACCGCGGTATGACCATGGTATGTGATATGTGATAATATGATGATATGATCTTGTTTGTCGAGTCCCTCATTAGAGGCGGGACACGATATGTGTGCATATGATATGTGATTTTGGACAATCTGGATTATGATCAGTCGGTTAATGTCAGCTCATATGATTTGTTCTATTTTCTATATATACGAGACAGAAACGTTTTACAAAAGAAAGCTAAGCATTTTGGCATTCGGATTATCACATTTGTCTTCTGTACCGCTTATGTATGATTTGTACTTCAGGTGCAAGCACTTTGGTATTCTGGATTTTTATGCTCATTTTTCTGCACTCCTTACTTTGGTTATGACCTCATTTTCTGTATGCCATGCTTTACATGCTCAGTACATATTCTATACTGACCCCCTTTCTTCGGGGGGCTGCGTTTCATGCCGCGCAGGTACCCACAGATGAGTAAGTGATGTTAGCAGAAGATGTTCCAGCTGGATTGGCGAGCTCCATTTCCTCCGGAGTGCTACCGAGTCGAATGTTTTTTATGGTATACGAAGCTATGGTAGAGACTTTGCGAGGCGTGTCGTGTGTTATATGTCAATTTTGTACGCGGCTATGTAAGCCGATATTTCGTTGTGCATTATGTTACGAACTTCATATGTTGGCGAATTTCATGTGGTACTAGTTTTATTTGGTTGATAAAGATGAAAGGCATGTTTGTTTTCTGAAAAATTCTTATTATGTACTTATGATATGATTTGCGGGCCCATTTTACACATTCGTCCGCATGAAATTTGTCAACATATGAAGTTCGTAACATATGGAGGTGGTGAATGTAGTGTTGAGCCGTGTAAGTATGTGTGTGTTGTGTTGTGTTGTGTTGAAACTATGAATTAATGTCTAGTTAGTATATTATGATCATTGTAAGGTGAAGAACGATTGAGAATCATCCATATATGTATATGTGTAGTGTTGGTCGAAATGGGTCATATTATATGACAATGAACGAATTGATATCGCTTAATGTTTTAGTCGTCGTCGTTATGAATTCTATGTTGGAAATGAATGTTTAATGACTCAAATTGATGTAGGTGATTGTTGCGGACTGATTTGGAGATTTTTGTACATTTAATGTATTTTGCATTTATGAGAATAGCATTGTTAGAATGTGAATTGTGGATACAAATCATGGTTTGGAAACTTGAGGAACATATTGAAGGGGGTCTCGTTTTGGGGGCATCTCTCGATTTGGATTGGGAAAAAAAATTGGATGTTCCAAATCACTGTATGAATTGCTTACAATGTCTTTAAATGTTGTTGGTATGGGTTCGGGTTAGTATGTGAATGTATAAGCGTCGATATTGGTTTAAAAGGTAAACCGTTGAATTGAAATTATGAATGTTGTTGAATGATGGAAAAAGAGAGCTATTATTGTTGCATTGCCTTTCGGATTGATTATTAATCTTTTAGGTTGGTTATTGTTGTTGTTGTTGATTGACCCAGTTAAATTCTCGGGGTGGCAGCTATATACGTGTTTGCCTAAATTTCGTAGAATTAGGGGAAATTTGGAATTAAATACGCAAAAAGTCTTTATCTAATGTTTGGCATTTTATGACTTGTTTATAGATCGTGGTAGCCCGAGACGTAGGTGGGATTTAGCTTGAGTTTGGATTATATTCGAGAGCGTTTGATATGTAAACCACCTTTCTTTCCTTGATATGCCTTAGTTAAAATAGGCTATGACACGAACTTCGAGAAAACTCTTATTCCAGAGATCCGAGCATGTCTACGATACGCACATTCTTGATATTCATATGTTGATGTGATGAAATATTGATCCTTATGTCCTTGGAACTACTAGTTTACCAAAGTTGCATGAAAGTTTGATTTCTAAAATATTTATTCTTTAACGATTCAAAACTACAAACGCCCACAACTTTTCATAGAAAAGCTCGGATTGCTTTGAAATTTTCGTAGAAGCTTGTATGATCTAGATGAGTATGTTTTCCATAGGCGGGCCGTCCCGGTCTACACCCGTCCGTGGGTCCCGAGATGCCCTTTGATGTAATTTCGACAACTTTTGAAGAGAATATGTTGTAATTAGTATTTCGATTTCAAATATAATCGTGTTACTTATCTTTTGGATTTATGACAATGATTTTACGCATATGATTACTCACGACTCCGCTGATGCATTCTCGTCATATCCTTCGCCGAGTAGCCGGATTAGTTGTCGTGCGCATTATGATATACTCCGGTGTTATCTTGTGTTTATGGTTCACCGAGTTCCTAAGCCGAGGGCCGGTTCCACTTATATTTGGCGTTATGCGCTGTTTGGCGTTATCTTTGTTGTGATATGTGACGGGGATTCGGAGATTTGAAACTTTACGGTGTTATCTCGAGATCTCCATCGACGGGGGGCGACCATATTTCATGTGCTATGCATGATTCGTATTTTTAAAGTAACATTTTGATATTTTGGAAATGCATTTACTTCGGGTCACCTCGATTTCGATCATGACTCGATTTTTATACTATATTTTAGACTTGCATACTGAAGCATATTATGAAGGGACCCCCTTTCTAAGGTTTAATTTCATGCCCGCGAGTACGAGACGCACGGTTGGTGATCCCTTATGGACACCCTCTTCGTCGTTGGAGTGCTCCCCTTATACAACTTAGTGATTATTTTGAGTATAGTATGTTCGCCTTTGGATTTGTATACATTTGTTCGGGGATGGATTACTTAGGTTGTCCCGTGGATTATGATTCCGTTTGTCCGTTTAGAGTCTGTGGATATGTATGTGGGTTAGGCCTATTCGATAATGAGTGTTTGTATATGTTGTGTTTATATCCCATTCGCCGTGGCCTTGTCGGGAAGCATTTGTATATATGAGATTGTTTTTCGTTGTGTCCGTTTGATAGCCTTGTCGGCTTTGATATATACGCAACAGGCTTGAGATGTGTTTGCGAAAGTTTGATATAATTTGAGACGAGTCGTTTGATATTCGATATATAAGCCATCCGTGTGTGGCTACGGATCGTTGTGTGTTTGGGTGCCATATATTGGCACTAGTCACGGTGCGGGGTTGGGCAACATATGAAGTGGTATCAAAGTGGTTCGTCCTCGGTGTCACACCCCGACTTTACTAGGGTGTGATGGGCACCCGACCCCATATTCGGAGCCGAGCGAACCCTCGGACTCTTAGTACACACATGTCCTCTTGGAATCATAAGACAAAGTAAAGTAAAATACATAGTAAAAATTTTTCAAAATCCTTTCTTTTTAACGAGCTTGTAAATATGAGGGCTCCGTAAAATAAAACACATAATGGGTGGAACTCAGTTTTTTAGGTCGACACTCTAGACCCACGACTACGTTTTCGCAAAGTCTCTAACCGTAATCATGGACCATAGCACGTGTATGCCGACTCCAAGAACTCTCCGGGCGAGTGGAGCTTGCCAGCATTCAAGCTGAACATCTTCTATAAATGACTTCACTGCCTGCGGGGTACCGCGGCATGAAACGCGCCCACAAGAAGGGCGTCGGTATAAGACAATAGCGTGTACCGAGCAAGGCATAGACGGTAACATGAAAGAGATATGATCATGTGCAATAACAAAGATGAGAAGTAAGCGTCGTGGCATGGGGAGAGTATCCGTACACATCGAATATATCGCAGTCAGGGGATCCGGTACATCGGGGTCATATAATGTAAGTCAGAATCCGAGCATATACGAGTAATAACCGTAATGGAAACATAGAATATATCATGATGACGGAGTAACTTGTGCATACGAGTGCCCAGGCGGATGCCATGCATGCTTATTCTGGTCATATCAGTCATAGTGCCGCACGAGACGGTTCGCCCACATAGCGCCGAATACTCCCGGCTCGGCCATAAATCCGGCGTCCGGGCATCCCGTCGGGATGATAAGCCTGACACTGTGGCAATGAAAACATGGTTTCCTTCCCGATTTCCAGGTATTCAAATATCCCATCCCCCAACCCATGTCATATTTAGGATGCAAGAGAGCCCAAAGAAATCATGTACTTATCTGAGTGACATAAGGCCGGAAACCTCCGATCGCATTATGGAATAATCATGGTCGCTTTGTCTCACCTTGAAATAACGATAATCATAAGGCGAGACCATCAACATAGAACATATCATAGCATATCGGGTCGTAGACATAGCATATCTGACATCATCATTGTCATCATGGAATCATAGTTGTCATAGAATCATAGTTGTCATAGAATCATGGCCATCATAGGATCATAGTCATCATAGAATCATAGGCATCATAGAACCATAGTCATCATAGAATCATAGTCCCCATAGGTTCATAG
>NW_026718939.1:0-12785 GCF_029784015.1 Lycium ferocissimum | reverse complement strand
CATATCCGCCTTATTTGCCCCGAAGAGGCTTATGATGAGACGACGAGATGAAGGTATGTACGCTTTACTTTTATGTATATGGGTCGTGTGTGCAAGCCATATGGTTATCGTGTTGTAGCCCCGAGGCAATGATATGCATGGTTGTCGTGATGATGGTATCGCCATATTATAGGGGAAACTCGGGCTAAAATTTTTCCAAAATCCCTACGATTTAACATTCGGGAGACGAATGTTCCCAAAGGGGGAAGAATTACACCTCAAAATTTTTTCCTCCGATCGGAGTGACGAGTAGACGATGAAGAAGCTTGAGTATATGATGTTGTTAAGTCGGAATGGCCAATCATGAATTTTGAGATATAATAAAGTTGCGAAAATTTGCACCGTTGGTCGTAGAGAAATAATACGGCCCGGTAGTGATTTACGACCGTATAGTGCGATCGTCCTCCAAGCAACAAAAATCCAAGTTTCGTTAAGTGTTGAAATGGTTAAATACGACCCAAAAGATACGGCCCAGAAACTCGGGAGGATTTTGACAGTAAACCAAAATCGTAAACTCGCCGTGTCCTTAGCCAAAACTTTCGTTTTTCTTAAGCTTAAATACGTGCATGGAGGACGGACCGTAATACATACGGTCCGTAACCGTGGTTTACGACCACCGCATGCCCGACGATTGTTCATTAAAAATCAGTTGTGATTAATATAAGGGACCCTTTTCATTATTTCATTTTCCCTTCATCTCTCCACAACTCAAGAAGTCTCTAGAGTGTTCCAAATATTTCATCCATGAGAAATCACTAGAAAGTAAAGACTAATAACAAGAAATCAAGAGAATCAAGTGAAGGAAACCCATTAAAAGTCATCCAAGGCAAGGAATCCCAAGAGAGATAAATCCAGGTTTTGGTGCCAAGGGTGAATCACCATTTCAAGCTTGTTCCTTTACTATTTAAGGTAAGTTTCATGCACTTTTACATATTATTTGAAGTATCATTGAGTTAAGATTCATGGATTGTAGAAGAGCACAACAACGGGTCATTAAAAGGATGAATATTGTCATTAGGTGATTAGTAGTGAATTGAATCATGGAATGAATATGGTTGATGATATAAACGGGTTATAAATGACCTATAGAACATGAAATAAGCATTGGATACGAAAGAATACGATGATGATTTTTAGTCATGATTTATGGGAAATTGAGGTGAATTATGAAATGCGAATCATATGAATGAATGATCCCATCATTGTTAATCATATCGTGATGATTATTATGAACGTTGGGAGACGTATATGAAATATGGTTGAAAGCAGTATAAAACAAAGGAAACGCTGCCCAAATTTCTATAGCTTTAGTAAGTATGTTTTCACGATTATATAGCTAATGTCGATACGAATCTATCGAAGGTAAACGAGTGCATTAAAGAGAACGATAAAGCGATGTAATAAGCTAAACGACAAAAGGTACGTGAGGTTTGTCCTTTCTTTCCAAGGCATTTGTCATATGGCATGAATTTTTCCTTACTATGAATGTTTTAATCTCTAAGAAAGTAAAGATCCTCACTCATGAATAGCTATACGAGATAAAGAGATATGAGACGAAAGTACGATGATGATGATAGTAAGTTAAAGTCCGTAAATGTCATAGCCTACGTATGATGCTCCTAAGAAGTTAACGAGGTAATATATGTAATCTAACGATATTGATCACTATGTACACTCACCTTATGCTTGTTCCTTCAAGGTGAGGCATAATACGTAAGAATGCTCATAACGATCTCTTGGGGTCCACGACCTTACACCCCGATCAAGTATGGATAGCTAAGAGTCTCTATGCATGTAATATAATAAGTATACGATGATACATACTATGATTAGTTATGATACGCATATTATGAAAGACATATTATGGTAAGTATGATGTGTAATGAATGGGCGATGATATCACCGCGCCTAAATGCCGGCATGAGTACACCATGGCCAAATGGTAATGGGCAGCCGCCACCATGATTCGCTTTCGAGATAATATCCGGACGCAGATGCCCGGACGCAGGCCAATGATGATGTTATTGTTACTGATTATTACACCGCACCTATATGGTCGGGCATCATATATGATTATGTACATATGATATGATGATGACAAGTTTGAGAGTAAGTAAGCATATATGATCTTTCTTATAATTCAAATTTCAAATACGATTGCCCCCCTAATTTATGCCTCCTCGCTTATTGATGCTTCATTATTGTTTATGCTTCGCATACTCGCACAATATTCGTACCGACGTCCTTTCCGGACGCCGTGTTCATGCCCACAGTAGACAGGAGGTGATCCGCATCCATAGGAGCTAGCGGTCGATTTGAGAGCACTCCATATTCCGAGGTGCGCGATTATTCTTTTGGTACATATGTCAGATATTCCTATTTTGGGCACGACGGGTCCCGTCCCGGCCCGTATGTCTAGTATTCTAGTAGAGGCTCGTAGATACGCAGCTACGGTAGTCCGGTCCCATGGCTTTTAGGTAGATGCACGTATATATTATTTTTGATAGCCGGGGGCGGGCTTCCGTGTTTATAAAAGCAAAATGTATTTCGTGAAGATTCCGCTTTACATGATTATGAGCATATAGTACGAATAATAGCAGATAAGCAGGTAAGTGAGCGGTGTTCGGTGGTTAGCCCCGGATACCCGTCGCGGCCCGTAGCTCAGGTCGTGATAGAAGGAGACTAAGGAGAAGAGCCCTCCACTATCTGGGAAAGAAGAGCAGTCAGGATCTTGGTCCTCATGGGTGAAACCGGTGGAAAAAGATGGTTGGCCTTCTTGAGGGAAAAAGGTGGATAAAGATGGTGGTTCTTCCAAGGAGCAAAGGGCTGATTCAGACGGTGATAAGGGGAAGAGCACAAAATAAAGATATACACTTTCCTTATAGCCAAAGCCTCAACTCCTTCTAGATAGGATTTCCTAGAAATTAATTGTAGATACCACCATCCACCCTGGTCACAGTTCCTAGCAAAGTGAACAGGTTCTCTCTAATTTTATCCCTGTAAGAATTGTTAGAACAGCTAGGTCCAAAGTTTTGTGACATGATCTATTGTGTATAGTTGTAACCAATGGATTGAAATTGCAATTGTTAAAGTTAATGAAAAAGTTATTGAATATCTTACAAATTTTTGCCTTATTTGTGTGATTTGAATGTTTTCTTACTTCAAAAGTGATTGATTCCGTTGTTGTGTGTATATGTGATAGCCCCAAAGGGCTATGAGTTTAATATTGTCAAAACTTAATCTGAGATAACTTTTTAATGATGCCAAAAGGGGGAAGATGATTGTGCTAATGTTGTTTGACCCATTGAGTTTACTTCAAAATGTTCATTTTCTAGACTGTAAGATGTTTAGAACATGCTGCATTACCTGCGTCAAAGACATGAGTTTTTCATCATCAAAAAAGGGAAATTTGTTGACTCAAGCATATGTGTTTTGATGATTGACAAAAGAAATGAACAAAGACAATAAACCAGATCTGTAAACATATGAAGTGATTGAACCAAAGGCAAATCATGAACACAATTACTGAACAAGATGAATGAACTAGGTCTAATGATATGATCTACTCAAGAGGTTGTAGACATACAAAACACTATACATATGAACCAGGTCTGCAAACGTGTTCAATCACAGTGTCAAGTGCTGGAAATAGATTAAGGACATAAGCAAACATATCAGAGCAAGATAAGGATAGATAGACCAAATCTGTAAAGATGTTCCATAATAGATAAGAGGTATGTTCTTCCGAGTTCAGATATGCAGTAGTGAGAAACTATAGGGGGAAGAAGTTGGTCAGAATAGAAAGGTCTAGGTGCTGCAAGCAGAATGTGAAGATTAAGCTTATACTGGATTAAGCTTAATTTGATGAAAATGGAGTTGTTGGAATTAAGCCTGAGAACTGGTCCTATCTCAGAGTAAAGGGCCAGCTGAGAGAGAGTGAAGATGAGCCATACATAGCTGCAGAATAATGGGAAGTGAAACAGGGTTATGGACATGTTCCATCTCAGACAAGTGAGAAGATTCAAAGAAGAAAGAACCAGGTGCTTGGACCAGGTTCAAGAACATGTTCCGGATAGCTTGGGTCCTACTGGAGAAGGATTTGTATTTTATGGTAAAGACTTGGCGTCAAGATTTGCAGGATTCCTTGCCATAATTATCAAGATACTTCAGACACCTACAAGGACAATGAAGCCACATGAAAGGCAAGAATACTAAGTCAACTTAAACCCTATTACAACTAATGGCCGATTCATGAAGGGTATAGGTTTGGCAACTTGCTGCGCACCCAATGCTATAAATATTCAAGTCTTACCAAGAAGAAAGTTTGCACACTCGCAAAGAGAGAAAATCAGAATGTTGAGCAACACTGTCGATGCAATATTAGAGAGTTCTGATTACTGAAGTGCCACCTAATACAACGAAGAAGATTGAAGAATTTGTTTCATAGAGTTTATGTGTTACAGTTCTTGAGTCTAGATTTGTGTATTAGGATTGTTTATGGAGTTGTACCTTTATCAGCTTTCATAGAAGCAATTTGTTATATCCCGTATTTTGTACATTGGGATATTCCGAGCTAACCACCATAAGTTAAGGACAAGACTATTTCGGGATACGAGGTAGAGACTTTTAACCTCTGATTTTGTTTTAAGGCACAAGTTGCTTATAATTTTATTGGTATGGAATATTAAGGGAAATTAGGAATTAATATTTCATGAAAAAGGCCAAGTGGCCGCAGGCTGGGGTGGGCTCCCACCCATGGTTTGGCCAAATTTAATTGATCCAAGTCATGTGTGGGGCATGGTCCACTTGTATGATTCATATATGTACACATTAGATGACTAGCAAGACAATTATTCATCATCTTTCCACACTTAGAAACTTGGAGAAACTTGGAGAAAAAGAGAGAAGCCATATTCGGCCATGGCCTAGCCGAATAAGAACCTTGAATAGTGATCAAAAAAAATAATTTTCTTCTAGTATTCCAACCATTGGAAGGTCCTTGTTAACGTGAGATAGTTGTTGGAGCAACCAAAACATTCATTATTGCAAAGCACAAACCCTAGCCAAGTTGAGGAACTAAGTGGTAAAGGTAAGGTTTAAACCTCTTTTTCATATGTCATGGATGGTTTATGCGTGTTGTAGTGTGTAGAAATGGATGAAATTCATGAAATTTTATGTGTTGAGTGGTGGCCGTATATGGGATGTTTTGTATGACAAGGAATGAACAAAATTTTATTTAGTATCCTTGGTTGTTGTTGTTGTGTATTCTATGAAGAAAATGAAGGTTTAATGGTTCAAGTTGAAGTTGTAATCGTTGTGGGCTGTTTTAGAAGCTAATGTGATTTTAATATAGTTTCTTGTATTTATGAGAATGATGTTGTTAACGTGTGGATTGTTGGTGTAGTTCATGAACTTGGAAGAAAGAAATGTGTTGTTGTTGTTCTTATTGAGTTTGGGGAGGTTTCGGGTGGAGTGGTATGTTGGTTGGGTTGTTTTGACTATTGTGTGGATTGTTTGAAGTGTTCTTGAGTTTGTTTGAATGATCTCGGGTTAGTACTTGAACGTGTGAGCATTGATGTTGGATTGATTGTATGTGGTTGAATTGAATGTTGTCGAATTATGTAAAAAAGGGTTACTAACGTTAGAGTGCGTTTTGAATTAATTGTTGATGTTGTTTGTATGGTTGTTGGTATTGTTGTTGATGATTTGGCCGAGTTGAATTCTCGGGGTTGTTGAATTTATAGGGGAAATGCTGCTCGAATTTCTGTAAATAAAGTGCTAGCTTTTGATTGAATTCCTAAGTACCTATAACTAATGTTTAGTACCTAATGACGTTTTTGTAGATCTTGGGAAGCCCGAGAATTAAGTTCGGATTAGCTTAGAAAGCGAACAAGGTATGTAAAGCTTACCCTTTCTTTTTTTTGGCATGTCTTAGATGTAAGTACGATATGATACGAGCCTTGGGGTAACCCTATTCATAAGATCCGAGCATGTCTACGATTCTTATTCACTTCTTGACGTTAGCATTCCTAATATAGCCGAGCTATGGTCCTGGTGTCTTTTGTATGATTGGATAATAAGTATTGCATAAATAATTTTTGTTCCTAAAGGATTCTATGTCGAATAAGGTCCGTAACTTTCATAGGCGGGCTCGGATTGGTTTGATACATGTCCATGGTCCCCGAGACTTTCCTTGTATAGTTCTAACGACATTTAGAAGGGACTTAACATGACTATCGTTTTAACTCTCGAGCGTTGATTACTTACTTATCTATCGAGTCCCGAAAGATGATTTTATATGCATGTGGCTATTCACTATTCTGTTTGTGCATTCTGTTTTTACGTCTTTCACCGAGTCCCTCACTGGAGGGCCGGGACACGTTATATGTATATGTATATGATGATATGATGACATGAAGTATGATGTGTTACGAAGTATGATGTGTTACGAAGTATGATGTGTTACGGAGTATGATGTGTTTTGGAGTATGATGTGCTTCTGGAGTATGATGTGCTTCCGGAGTATGATGTGTTTCCGGAGTATGATGTGTTCTGGAGTATGATATGCTATGGCGCCAATGACGGGATGGCGACCATGTTCACCGAGTCCTGTAATGGGCCGGACATATATATGTGTATGTATACATGTGATATTAATATGCATGTTTGTGTTTCAAAGGTAAGCACCTGGATATTCTGGATATTGTATGCATTTTCTGTACATCTTACTTTGGTTATACCCCGTCTACTGTATCTCATGCTTTATATACTCAGTACATATTCCGTACTGACCCCTTTCTCGGGCCGCGTTTCATGCCCACAGTCCTGACGCTCGATTCGGTGATCCGCTAGCTTAGGACACCTATTCGTCGTCTTGAGTGCTCCTTTGTTTTGAGCCCATATTTTTGTACATGACACTTTCGTTATGTATATATGTCTATTTAGGGGCACGGCAGGCCTCCGTCCCGTCATATGATTCGTGATTACTCTTGAGGTCCGCGTACATATGCGGGTCAGTGAATAGTTACTTTGTTCGCCATGTTTGTGTGATTTATGTTTGGCGGTCCCATTCGCCGTGGCAGCCTTATCGGCTTGCGTATATATATATTTTGGAATGTTGTGTTTTATGATAGCCGCTACGCTTCGCGCGGTATCTATGTTTATATGCGACAGTTTGAGACGACGTCTGACCTTTGTATATGTATAAGTTATGTGTATGCTGATTTTGGTTAATGGGTGTGTACGAGTGTCCAGCTCGGGCACTAGTTACGGCCTACGGGATTGGGTCGTGACAAAAGTGGTATCAGAGCGGTTCGTCCTCGGAGTGTACACGGACCGTGTCTGGTGCAGTCTTGTTTATCGGTGTGTTGAGCACCCACATCTATAAACAAAAAGCTACGGGACATTTAGGATGCTATCTTTTCTTCGTACTCAGATCGTGCGATAGAGCCGTATTATCGGGATAATTCCTCTCCAACGGATTATTATGTTTACGAGCGATGCCTCCAAAGAAAGCGACGGTCGCCGGAGAAGGGCAAGGCGGTGGGCCAGAAGACCAACTTATTCGGAGAGTTACCGTGCCCGCACCCGGGCTCCTCGTGTTCGAGGTTGTCGCTCCCCGTCGAGCTCCTGCCACACCGCCGTACCGAGGAGCCTGTGGCGACGGCGAGGCGCATCGAGCGGCTCCACCGCCACCTCCCGAGGTTCCGATGCTCGAGCCTTCGGCTCCCGGCCCGTGGGGCGAGGATAGGGCAGAGAGACGCGGTCCCGCTGTCGACCGTACTAGTGGCGTATGGTGCCCGCAGTACCTGACAGAGGTGATTATGCGGACAGACATGATAGTCTGAGGGCTCATGATTTCTTGACTTGTAATCCTCCAGAGTTCTACGGGTCATGTCACACCCCAACTTTTGATAGGGCATGATGGGCACCCGACCCTTACTTAGGGCCGAGCGAACCCGCTGATCCTCGTGATACTCATAATCTTACTGGACTCTTAAATCATGAAGTGAATGCATAATGTAAGCTTTTCAAAAAAAAAAAGCATGCTTTTCGTCCTTCTCAAATCAAGTAAAATCTGTAATCGTATGAAATCTGTAACAAAATGCATAATGATACATCGGCTTACAGAGCCGCTTACAAGACTGGCATGCTATACACGTGACTCTGTCTGCAAAGTCTCTAACATAAATCAAGATACCATAACATAGATACTTCCGACTCGGCAGCACTCCAAGGAAATGGAGCTCGCCAATCCAAATCGGAACATCTTCTACTAATATCCTCTACTCACCCGTATACACCGCGTGGCATGAAACGCAGCCCCCGAAGAAGCGGGGTCAAGAATTTTACCGAGCATGTAAAGCATGAAATACAAAGTGAAACAGGATCATACTGAAATAAGGAGTATAGAAAATCATAAGGCTTGCCTTTGAAACATAAATCATGCATGTCAATATCATGTCAATTTTATTATGGAACTTAGAAACATAATTAGATGATCATCTTGTACATATGCATATATATAACGTGTCCCGGCCCTCTAGTGAGGGACTCAGTAAATAAAATCATCATATACATGTACATATAACGTGTCCCGCCCTTAGTGACTGCGAATGCAGACATGGATATACGACGGTCCCACCCTCTAGTGAGGGACTCTGGAAAGGAATCATCATATGCCATCCCGGCCGCCATCCCCATATCATATATATATATATATATATATATATATATATATATATATATAACGTGTCCCGCCCTCTAGCCGAGGGACTCGGTGAATAACGCAAGGGAGTTGTGCACGAATACGTGTCCCGGCCCGGACTCGGTGAAAGAAGTAATAATAGCTCGCGCGGCGCAGTAGTGAGAAAGCATATGCACATAAATCATCTTTTAAGACTCGATAGATAAGTAGACAAATCAACGCTCGAGTATCAAACGATAGTCATGTTAAATCCGTTCTAAATGCCATTAGTACCACGTTAAAGAGAGTCTTAGAGAACATAGACATGTATCAAACCAATCCAAGCCCGCCCATGAAAGTTACGGGCATTAGTCGATATAGAATCTTTTACGAACGTATCGAAGCGATCTGAGCCCGTCTATGAAAGTTAGGGACCTTATTAGACATAGAATCCTTTAGGAACAAAAACTCTTTATGCAACATTTACTATCCAATCATACAAAAGACACAAGGACCATAGCTCGACTATATTGAGAGTGCGAATATCAAAGAAGTGAATAAGAATCGTGAGACATGCTCGGATCTTAGGAATAGAGTTACCCCAAGGCTCGTATCATATCTTACTTACATCTAAGACATGCCAAAAGAAAGAAAGGGTAAGCTTTACATACATGTTCCACCTCTTATTAGCTACGCTTATTCGTCCAAGCTCGTAAGCCTACACTTAAAAGGATTCACACTAACGTTAGCCTCTTCATTGCACACTTGTACCAAATTTCAAATCAAACTATTCTATATTCTCATTTTTAAAATCGGGCGGCGTCTCCCCCGTTTATATACCTCGCCCAAAATTACAATTCAGCAACCAATCAACAACAACAATAATACCAACATCAACAACACTATTATTCATACTAACATATTCCATAAACGTCCCACACGACGTTTTTCAACATACAACAACAATATGCACTTTCTTCCATCCCAATCAAAGGAGTATAATCTCATCAATACGCCAACAATGTTAGATACCATTTTTATATGCGTAAATCAGTCCATCCACACGGCCACAACATGTTCAAAACAGCCCATAAACACAACAACTACAATACAACACTCTATGACCTTTTCTCCATAACTAGTTTCATTTTTAAGGCTTGCTAGACCTTCAAATAAACTCAACATAAAAGATGGGATAAATAACATACCTTATACTTAAAAAAAACTCAGCCACATCAACCTTCTCCAATGCCAAACTTAAGTAGAAGCAACAATTACCTTTTCACTTTAATTGTGTTGGCGTAATCTTGTTAAATTCCATTTATGTCGGACTATAATATTTGGGAGATGTTTTGAGAGGCTTCTAGGACTCTTTGGAATGTTAATATGCTGAAAAAAAGGGGCTGATGGGGTATTTATAGCCCCCCTAGGTCGGTTCCACCGACTTATTCATGTGGGGCCCGCGGAACCATTTGGCAGCTTGGGGTCTTGCTCTTAAAATGGCCATAACTCTCGATTCCGACATCGTGTGAGGGCCCACGACCTATGGTTGAAAATCTCTTTCAATTATATACAACTTTTATTCTTGGTGTTTTTCCAAATTCTAAACTTATAATGCCGTTTTTGCCCCTCCAAGTCAGATCATCCGAAAACGATTCCTTAAATCGTCCTTTTGGAGGCTTATGTCCATATTTGGCTGGGTCCTTCTTAGGACTTGCTCAACTTTTCATGTACTACTTGTATCACTTTTAATATATCCTTTACAAAATTTCGACATGTGGGCCCCACCTTAACTCATGGTTTCGAGGGCTATCATCGAGTGATCATGTTAACCGATTTACTCCATACACTCTCCAAATGTCATATATATGTTCTTATGCTCGATAACATAATCTTCATCCATAATCCTCGTGTAACTCTCGCTCTCCCCGAGCTCATACTAAGCCGTCCACGGCGATAACGCGAAATTTTTCAAGCGTGTAACAAAGCAAAGTTATCTGGGAGGATCCCCGAGTTTATTCGGCGGAGATGCAAGATACACCGAGGATCATGGAGCTTCCGAGAGCTTTCGAGTACGTCGAGGCCGGTTCATCGGTTGCGTGATGTAGCCGTTAATCGTGGTACGAGTCTGGGAGTTGTCCGGGGGGCGAGTGCCCTCCCGGCGGTGTGCGATGAGTTCACCGAGGCCAGGGCCACTTTCTACCTCGAGAGAAGGCGGGCCGGAGTTGGCGATTCTACATCCGAGGCAGAATGGCGAGTGGTGTTAGATTATAACATCGAGTTTGATTCTTTGACTGATACGCACCACTATTGTAGGCGATACGGTGCCGGAGGTGCACCATTATGTTAGGGGGGAGCGGATCATTACTTGGTTGATAGTTGCATGATAATGGCTTCTCGGCCGGTATGGATATTGCTCGAGTGCGGGCACATGGCGGGGATGGAGGATCGACGACAGGCGGCCACCGGCCGGGCATGCGCAGCCGCCCAAGAGGGCCAGACCCCGAATTCCGGGGAGTCTCGAGGTGCAGGGAGTCTCGGCGAGCGACCTCGGCCGGCCGGTACCTCAAGAAGAAGATAGCAGATATTCTCGGCCCGACGCGGAGTACACCTCCAGCGAGTTCACGGGTAGAGATCCGATGGTACGAGGTACTCGGGAGCGGTGTCGAGCTGCAGGGCTTCGGGTTTGTAGATGGACGAGGTTCCGATCGGCCGAGGCCACCCATACCTCGGTGTTCTCCCGTAGGAGGTATCGTCCGGCGTTATCGTCTTACGGGTCTTGTTTTCTTGTGGCCGTGGCAAGGCCGTGTTACGAGGGAGTGTCGGTTTAGGGGTAGTCCCGGTGGTGGGTTCAACTGCGGGTCGGTTTACCGGTTCGTCTTCCTCTTCGTAGCTATGCGTACGATGGGGCGGGGTGTGCGACACCGGCAGCCGCGATAGAGGTCGTGGCGGAGCTTCCGGTTCCTAGCGATCCTCGAACCGTATATATGCCTTGGCTGGCCGGGACAGGATCGCAGGCGTCGCAAACGTGGTTACGGTGTGTCACGGCCGTCTGGTGGCCGTGATTAGTACCCGATACTTGGTACCGAGCACCCTTACCCATCGTTTTACTTGTACCTCTTAGCAAGTCGTATAAACAAGGCCAAAATTTTTTCGTTACTGTAACATTTACATTAGTAGCGGCATCATAAACATGGACTAATAAACTTTGCTATCAAGTTATACGACGACCCAAAAAATACAAACATCCGATCGTACGGATACCGTTCACGAGCCTCTAGACATAGTACATATATACATAGATGTGGCCGAGTACCGTCGTAGCCCGAGAATACATATATACAAAATAGTACCAAGAAAGCGAGGCTCCGAACAACCGGAGCGTCGTAGTACCGCCGGCAGTAGCTCACTAAGGATCAAGTCCACCGTCTCGCCGACCCGCGCGCATGAAACGCAGCCGGGGTCACAAGAAGGGACGGTACAAATAGTGTACCGAGTATGTAAGGCATGGAAAGTAACACTAGCAATAACATAATGTAGAATTTATAATGTCATGGAGCCATAGGATATAGAAAAGATAAAACTTATCCCCTGTCATACATTAACGTCTCGTATCATAGCATAGCATGTCATAGCGTGTCATAGCGTGTCATGTCATAGTATAGCATATCATAGCATGTCTTACCATAGCATAGCATATCATATCATGTCCTGTCGTGGCAGATCATGGCATATCATGTCATAGTACCGCTTACCGTAATATCTTATCGTAGCATGTCGTCCGGTCGTGATGGTAGGTCATATATCATAGCGCCGAATAATGTCACTCCACATAGCGCCGATATACACCGTTCACCCATATATCCCGCGTCCGGGCACCGCGTCCGGGATGATAAACCGGCTGATCGGTGGCGGTGAAACATATTTCCCTTCCCATTCCCCATGTGTCCTTCCCCCAACCCAGGTTCACACACATAGCTTGTACACATATACATGTCGTGTATACATTTACTTATCCTATTTACATGCACCTATTTTACATCTTATAATATATCTATCC
>NW_026718938.1:0-12462 GCF_029784015.1 Lycium ferocissimum | reverse complement strand
ACCCATCACAAAGTGTTTACTTTTAGGTTGTAGTTTAGTTCAACAAACATCTTGATTTTCACTTTCTTGAATAGTTTCATCCGAATTTGAATTAGTTTAACAGTAGAATCTAAGTCTCTGTGGGATCGATATCTTGACTTAACAGTCTATATTACTTGTACGACCACGTATACTTGCGTGTGCGTTTGGGAGCAACATACGGCGGGGCCCTGTCCCGTCATATGATTCTGTTTGTCTGTTTAGAGGTCTGTGGACATGTATGTGGGTTATGCCCATTACGCATGCGATTGTGTTTGTATGATATATGTTCTGGGCGATCCCATTCGCCGTGGCAGCCTCGTCAGCTTGCATTTGTATATGTTTTGGGCGGTTGCGCCATTTGATAGCCTTGCCGGCTTTGATATATATATGGTTGTGTTTGCGATGTGTTTGAGACAGTTTGATACAATCTGAGACAGCGTTTGATATTTGTGTCTGTATAAGCCATCTGTTTGTGACTCGGATTTGTGATTGTGTTTGGGGTACCCATTTCGGGCACTAGTCACGGCCTACGGGGTTGGGTCGTGACAGGGGTCTAGCCCACAGGATCAGCGGCTGGTTCTTCTTCAGTGCGCTCGGTAGGGCAGACTCCCCAGATTCCAGTAGGCCGAGGTAGAGGCCGAGGGGGAGCATCTACTGTGCCCACTCGGCCCGCATGTATGCTTTAGCCGGACGACAGGATCTTGAGTCCTCCCCGGATGTGGTTACAAGTACATTATCCGTATTTTCCCATGATGTGTATGCATTGATAGATCCGGGTTCTACCTTATCTTATATTACCCCATATGTTGCTGGTCGTATTGGGGTGAAAACCGAGCCAATTAAACCTTTTGAGGTATCTACTCTGGTTGGTGATCACGTGATGGCTAGACAAGTGTACAAAAATTGTGTAATTGTGATATGTGACCGCCATACTAGAGCTGATTTAGTTGAGCTAGAAATGTTGGATTTTGATGTGATTATGGGTATGGATTGGTTAGCCTCATGTTATGCTAATGTTGATTGCCGAATAAAAGCAGTCCGATTTCAATTTTCGGGAGAGCCCGTGCTTGAATGGAAGGGTAATACAGCATCTCCAAGAGGTAGGTTTATTTCCTACCCTAAGGCAAGAAAGATGATATCTAAGGGCTATATTTATCACTTAGTCCGCGTTCATGACACCGAAGCAAAGTCGCCAACTTTTCAATCCGTTCCAATAGTGAATGAATTTCCGAATGTATTTCCAGATGGACTACCAGGCCTTCCTCCGGAAAGATAAATTGATTTTGCTATTGATGTATTACTGGACACCAAGCCTATTTCTATTCCTCCTTACCGAATGGCTCCGACAAAATTGAAAGAGCTAAAGTCACAGTTGAAAGATTTGCTCGAGAAGGGGTTTATTAGACCCAGTTCATCGCCGTGGGGAGCACCTGTCCTATTTGTAAGAAAGAAAGATGGTTCCCTACGAATGTGCATCGATTATAGGCAATTGAATAAGGTGACAATAAAGAACAAATATCCTCTTCCAAGGATTGATGATTTGTTTGATCAACTACAAGGTGCCAAGTGGTTTTCCAAAATAGATTTGAGGTTGGGTTATCATCAAGTGAGAGTTAGAGAAGAAGATATTCCCAAGACAGCTTTCAGAACGAGATATGGCCATTATGAATTCCGGGTGATGTCATTTGGGTTAACTAATGCTCCGGCAGTGTTCATGAATTTGATGAATAATGTATTCAGGCCTCTCTTAGATTTATTCGTAATAGTATTCATTGACGACATTCTGGTATACTCTCGCACAGAATCAGAACATGCAGACTATTTACGTATTATTCTTGGAATTCTTCGAACCCGGGAATTGTATGCAAAATTTTCAAAGTGCGAGTTTTGGCTGAATTCTGTAACATTTTTGGGTCATGTTATTTCAGATGATGGCATTCGAGTTGATACTCAAAAAATTGAAGCTGTGAAGACTTGGCCAAGGCCTGCGACGCCTACAGAAGTCCGTAGTTTTGTGGGATTGGCAGGTCACTATAGGAGGTTCGTAGAAGGATTTTCCTCTATTTCAGCCCCATTGACGAAGCTAACCCAAAAGTCAGCTAAATTTCAGTGGAATGTTGCCTGTGAACGCAGTTTCCAAGAGTTGAAGGACAGATTAACTTCAGCTTCAGTCTTAACACTCCCAGAAAGGCCAGATGGTTATGTTGTGTACTGTGATGCTTCTGGTGTTAGGTTAGGATGTGTGTTAATGCAGCACGGTAAAGTCATTGCTTATGCTTCGAGACAGCTGCGGAAATATGAAAAGAACTATCCAACTCATGATCTCGAATTGGATGCAGTTATACATGCATTAAAGATGTGGAGACATTACTTGTATGGTGTGCATGTTGATATCTATACAGATCACAAGAGTCTCCAATATATTTTCAAACAGAAGGAGTTGAATCTGCGGCAGAGGCGGTGGTTAGAATTATTGAAAGATTACGATGTGAATATTTTATACCACCCCGGAAAGGCAAATGTAGTAGCTGATGCGCTTAGCCGCCGATCAATGGGCAGCCTATGTGAAGATCCTCCTGAGAAGAAAGAGTTAGTTCATGAGCTCCACCAATTAGCTAATCTTGGAGTACGTCTAATTGATTCAGGTAGTGCAGGAATTGGCATTAATAATCCCACAGTTTCGTCCTTGAATATGGAAGTGAAAGAGCGTCAATACGAAGATCCTCAATTGAGCCATTATAGTGACACATTTCATGAAAAAGAGAAGTCTCAATTTGAAACTTCTATGGATGGAATTCTTAGATACCATGGCAGGCTGTGTGTTCCGAATGTTGCAGAATTGCATCGTCGAATTCTAGAAGAAGCTCATTATTCTCGGTATTCTATTCATCCAGGAGCGACGAAGATGTATCATGATCTCAAGTTAATTTATTGGTGGGATAGAATGAAGAAAGACATAGCAGAATTTGTAGCCCAATGTCCAAATTGCCAAATGAAGTGAAAATTGAACATCAAAAGCCAGGAGGATTATTGCAAGAAATGGAGATTCCTATTTGGAAATGGGAAGTGATCAACATGGATTTCATTGTGGGATTACGTCGTTCCCGAAGCAAGTATGATTCCATATGGGTGATCGTGGATAGACTTGCGAAAGCAACTCATTTTCTTCCTGTTAGAACCACATACTCAGCAGAAGATTATGCAAGGTTGTATCTCAAGGAGATTGTGAGGATTCATGGTGTTCCGATATCCATTATTACAGACAGAGGAGCACAATTTACAGCTAAGTTCTGGAAATCCTTCCAAGAAGGTTTGGGTACTCAAGTAAAGCTTAGCACGGCATTTCATCCGCACGGGTGCCTAACGTTTATCGAACTTGGAGGATATGCTAAGGGCATGCGTTCTAGATGTAAGTTCTGGAAATCCTTCTAAGAAAGTTTGGGTACTCAAGTAAAGCTTAGCACGGCATTTCATCCGCAGACTGATGGGCAGGCCTAACGTACTATTCAGAACTTGGAGGATATGCTAAGGGCATGCGTTCTAGATTTTTGTGGTAGTTGGGATGACCACTTACCCCTTATTGAGTTTGCATATAACAATAGCTACCATTCCAGTATCCAAATGGCTCCGTATGAAGATTTATATGGAAGGAAGTGCAGGTCTCCAATTGGATGGTTTGAAATAGGAGAAGTACAGCTAATAGGCCCTGAGTTGATTCAACAAGCAATAGAAAAAGTCAAGGTGATCCGAGATCAATTGTTGACAGCCCAAAGTCACCAAAAATCTTATGCGGACAACCGCCGGCGAGATTTAGAATTTCAAGTTGATGATTGGGTATTTTTGAAGGTGTCGCCAATGAAAGGTGTGATGAGATTTGGCAAGAAAGAAAAATTGAGTCCTCGATATATCGGACCCTACAAGATTATCCACAAAGTGGGTGGGTCAAGTAGCTTATGAGTTGGACTTGCCTTTAGAACTTGAATTAGTTCATCCAGTTTTCCATGTCTCAACACTCCGCAAGTGTGTTGGAGATCCTACGAAGGTTGTTCCAATAGATGATGTTCAGGTGACAGAAAAGCTAGTTTATGAAGAAGTGCCCATTGCCATACTAGACAAGCAAGTACGGAGACTTCGAAATAAGGAAGTAGCCTCAGTTAAAGTCTTATGGCGAAATAACAACCGAGAAGAAATGACTTGGGAAGTAGAAGAGAAGATGAAATCCACATACCCGCACTTATTTCAGCCCCCGAAAGAGATCCATGATGAGACATCGAGTTTATGAGGTATGTAAGTTTTTTTTTTTATGCATATGGGTCGTGTATGGCCAACTTATATTGCTATTGTGTTGTGGCCCTATGAGGCAATGTTATTGTGGGTTGTTGTGATAGGATGGTAGTGCCATATTACAGGGAAAACTCTGGTGAAATTTTCGTAGAATTCCCGAGTGTTTAACATTCGAGGACGAATGTTCCAAAAGGGGGGACGAATGCTACACCTCGGAAATTTCCTGTTAACGTACAGTGAATAGACTAACGAAGGGCACGAGGTATACGATGTTTTGATAAGTAAGAAATAACATTTGATGATTCTAAATGAGATTTAAAAGACAATTGAAGTAGGAGACGAAAGTTGCTAAGGAAAGTAAGGTATATGTTGTGTGTCGGGCAAAATTTACGAGTATCAAATTAATGATGACTTAACGATGTTTTAGAGAGGAGTTATAACGTTCCTTAGAATGTTAAAGAAGTACTAAACAAGTGTTAAGAAGGTTCCATAAGGATTGGAGATCAAACAAAGTGACAAGAACAAGATCAGAGAAAAGATGGGTTATACGGACGATTATACCGTCCGTATAATGTTATAATCGTCACGTATGAAGGTCCCTCAAATCGTGGGGATTATCTGAATCACTTATACGGACCGTATAAAATTATACGGACCGTATAAAATTATACAGACCGTATAATGTGCCGTATAATGGTCACAGAATTGAGATGATGAAGAGGTGATTTCACGGTCACTTATACGGACCATATAAGTTTATACGGATTGTATAAGTGTCCGTATAATTTTCCGAAGGATCAGATTTTAAGTTATTAAAAAGGGGACCCAAGCTCATTAATTCATTTCATTTTCACACTCCTTCTAGCTAGAACACTTTAGAACTCTCTCCACTCTTCATCCATAAGAAACCAAGGTAAATTGATGATCAACTTCATCAAACCAACAAAACCAAGTGTATGAAACACATCAAAGTTCATCCAAGCCAACAAATTTCAAGGGAAGTGAACTAGGGTTTTGGTGCAAGAAGAGTATTTCCACTCAAGGCTTATTCTCCCATTATCTAAGGTGAGTTTTATGGTATTTCCATGTTGTTTGAGGTGTTGGGTAGTTGAAACACTTGGATTGTAGAAGGAAATAGGAAATGGGTCATGAATGTAAGAATAGTGTCATTGTTGAGTAATAGCTTGGACTGAATCATGATTATTGAGATGTTATGATTGTAAGTATGTTATGAATGACATTTAGAACATGAGATAAGCATTATACGTGAAAGAACATAATAAGTGAACTATGACCATGATTATGGAGAAATTGAAGTGAAATTGTGAAATGTAGATAATGTAGATAAATGATGATTGTTGCTTACAATATTGTGAATGATGTTATGGATGTTTGGGAGATGATATGGAATATGAGGAAAGTTGTATAAACAAAGGAAATGCTGTCCAATTTTCTCTAGCATTAGTAAGCACGTTCATGTAATCGATTAGCTAATATTAATACGAACTTTCTTGAAGGTAGAAATGCGAGTATCGAAGAAGGACAATCAGGTGATAGAATTGTTAAACGAAAAAAGTATGTGCGACTAGTCCTTTCTTTCTAAGGCATGATTTTCCCTCCTTCTCCATGAATCTCCTACATTCCGGAAAACTAAGGGTCTATGTTCATGAATAGCCATATGAGATAAGAGATACGTTATGAGCATGATAATGATGATGATGAGCTTAAGTCTAAAGATTCTAGAGTCCATGATATGATGTTCCTACAAAGCTAATGATGTTATATATAATCCATTGATGTTGTTTATTATATACACTCACCTTATATGCTAATTCCTTCAAGGTGAGGCAGAATGCTTATAAATGTTCCATAATGAAATCGGGGGTTTACGACCTTATGTCACCCCGATAAAGTACAGTTGTTTTTGAGTCTCTATGCATGCATTATGATGAGTACATGATGATGATATTACACTGCACCTATATGGCCGGGCAGACACCGCTAAGGCGGGCAGCGTATACACCATGTCTAGATGGCATGGGAAGACACCACTAATGGGCGGCATGAGATGGTACCCCGGACGCGGGAGGCCTGGACACGGGCTAATGATTATCATACCGTACCTATATGGTTGGGCAGCTTATACATATATGCATACATGATATGATGATGATTATAAAGTAAGCCAACATGCATTATTTCTTTTATAATTGTGATCAGTTACAGGTTGCTCCTTATTTGATGCTTCCTTATTTCATTGACATATTATTATTGTTTATGCCCTACATACTCAGTACAATGTTCGTACTGACGTCCGTTTTCCTTGGACGCTGTGTTCATGCCCACAGGTAGACAGGGAGGCGATCCAGACTCGTAGGAGTATTAGCTGACTGAGAGCACTCCATTGTTCCGGAGGTGCCATTGATTTATTCTTTATGTATATATATATGTTTTGGGCATGACGGGGTCCTGTCCTGTCCCTATGTCTAGCACTCTTGTAGAGGCTCGTAGATACGTATGTGTGGCTAGTATGGTCTCACAGTTTCTCATCGTATGTATATATATTATTTTGATAGCCGAAGGGCTTTTGTATATAAAGTAAATATGTTTCAAATGAAAATAGTTTTTCTATGATTATGAGCATAAGAAATATGAATGAACGCAGGATGAGTAATAGAATGAGTGGTGCTCGGTGGTCAGCCCCGGGTACCCGTCATGGACCTAGTCGGGTCGTGACAATTTCTCTGAACTAATTTTTTGGTCTCTCCATGATCAAAAACTAGTTTCTATCATTAGTTATTTTGCAATTCCCAAAATTCTAGATAGTTGATTTTATCAATTGTAGTGCCAATTTAAGTCATCTTATAAGGCTTAAATTGGTCATTATTTTATTTCTTGCATTTTTTATTAGCCATTTGGCTACATTGTAAAGACTTTATGATTTGTTTTCAGAAAAATTTATAAAATTAGCCCTAGGCCAAAAGCCTAGTGGACTTTATTTTTTTTTTAAAAATCTCCCTCTTTGAAAAAATGCACCCCAACCAATTCCTTATTTCGCCTCATTGCAGATTTTACACTCCTCACCTTTCCTATTTCCACACTACACACTTTCCACATTATACAAAGACACTACACTTTAAACAATATAAATATGCACTCGTAGACACAAGTTTTTGGCACATACAAACACATATATATACAATACTCAAGGCTAGCCATCATCTTCTTTAAAAAAGAAAACTGTTACATTCTGCGTTTCCATTCGTTTAGTGGCGTTGTAAGTTACGTTGACATAAGACTAAAAAACGACGTTATTTCTAAGGCTATAAGTTCTTGGAACCATGGTTAGTATGTGTTGGAAGGATTAGAGGTTAAACGAATCAAAACAAATGATTTTTGGTGAAGTTCCTGACATACGGAGCAACCTACAGGCCGTACAATAGAGGTACGGATGCCCGTACATTGCTCCATCTGATTGGTGGTGAGATTTAGAGGAAAATGTCTAGGTACGGTCCCACATACGGATCGTATGTCATCACATACGGCCGCATGTCCAACAGTATGTGGGAGGCGGTGAAAAACTTCAGATTATATATATGAAGCGATTAAGGGTTGAATCTATCACGACCCAACCCCGTAGGCCGTGACTAGTGCCCGAGTGCCACCCAAACACAATCGCTAATCCGAATCACGTATAGATAGCTTATACGACACACAAATATCAAACGCCGCCTCGCATTATATCAAAAAGTGTCTCAAACAAATCTCAAACACAACCGTATATATATCAAAAGCCGGCAAGGCTATCAAATGGCGCAAGGCCCAAAACATATACAAATGCAAGCCGACGAGGCTGCCACGGCGAATGGGATCGCCCAGAACATACAACATACAAACGCAATATTTGTAATGGGCATAACCTACATACATGTCCACAGCACTTAAACAGACAAAAAGAATCATAGGACGGGACGGGGCCCCGCCGTACCCCCGAATAAATATGTACAAATACGACGAACAAATATATACCAAAATGTAAGCTCCCGAATAAGATGAGCACTCAAACGACGGCGAAGAGGGTGTCCTAAGCGGTGGATCACCGGGCCCGAGCGTACGTACGCGGGCATGAAACGCGCCCCCCGAAGAAAGGGGTCAGTACGAAATATGTACTGAGTATGCAAAGCAGAAAATATAGTATACAAATCTGAGTCGTAATCGAAATAGGGATACAGAAAGTAAATGCATTTCCAAAATATCAAAATGTTTACTTTAAAAATACGAATCATGCATAGGGCACAAAAAATATGGTCGCCCGCCTGTCGATGGCCCCATAACACAGCATAACGCCAGAAAGTTTCAAATTTCCGTATCCCCGTCAAACATCATACACAGCATAACGCCATACACAACATAACACCAAATATAAGCGGAACTCGGCCCTCGAGCGAGAGGCTCGGTGAACCATAAACACAGCATAACACCGGAGTATATCAAAGTGCGCACGACAACGCAACCGGCCGGGACTCGGCGAAGATATAATAGAATGCACGAACGAGCTTAAGTGAGTAACTATATGCATAAAATCATTATCGTAGACTCCAAAGATAAGTAAAATTACCATACCTAAAATTGGAATATTAATTATGCCATATTTTGTCAAAAGTCATCCGAAGTACATAACGGAAAGGCATGGGGGCCACAGACGGTGTCGACCCGAGTCGGGCCCGCCTATGAAAAACATACTCATCTTATGTCATAAATACTCCTACGAGCATATCGAGGCAATCCGAGCTTTTCTGAAAGATACGGGTGTTCGTAGTTACGAACACTTTTAAAGCTAAACTTTTTATGCGAAAGTTGGAAATCAAATATTTCAAAGACATAAAAGCCAATGTTTCATCATATCAACATACGAATTTCAAGGAACGGATAAGAGTCATAAACATGCTCGGATTAAGTAGAATCGAATTTTCAGGCTGAGTGTCATAGCCTATTTAAACTAAGGCATGCCGAGAAGAAAGGATTGAGCTTTTACATACTCGTACGCACTCAACGCTAGCTCAAACTCAAGATAAATCCAACACAACGCCCTCGGGCTACCCAAGGTCTACAAACAAACCATAATATGCCAAACATTAGCTAGAGACATTTGGGCATTTAATTCCAATTTAGCCCTTAATTCTACGAAATTTAGGCGGATTTTCCCCCGTAAATAGAGCAACCTCAGAATTTAACTCGACGAAATCAACAACAACAACAACAACAACCAACCTAGAAACATTAATAATCAATCAGAAAACACAACATTAATAACTCTCTTTTCCATCATTCAACAACTTTCAATATATTCAATTTAACGAAGTTTACCTTTCAAGCCAACATCCACGCCTATACATTCGAATACTAACCCGAACCCATACCAACAATATTCGAACATGCTTGATTAATACAACATTTCAAACATTCCAAATAATACTCCCGCTCGCCCAAAAGCCGCCCAACCCGAGAGGCCTCAACTATAACACATTCCTCGTTTCCAAATCATGATTTACCAATAATTCACATTCTAACAATGCTATTCTCATCAATATACAAATTACATTAAATGTACAATAACCTCCAAATCAGTCCGCAACAATTACAAAATCAATTTGAGTCATTAAAATAAATTCTCATCATGAATTCATAACGACAACAAGCTAAAACATTAAGCGACGTTAATTCATTCTTTGTCACACATGTGAGGTTACATTCGGCCTAAATATACCAACATACACATATTGATAACTCTCATTCATTTCTTCACACTACAACAATTAACATACTACATAGAACTTAACTCATCACTTAATCACAACATACCACATCAACGGCCAAACCCCGTAAGCACACGACCTCAATTCCAACTTACTATATTTCATGATATTCATCCATTTAAACATACTACAACATGCATACAACCTTTATAACATACAAAACATGATCAATTCTTACCTTTCTTCTTCAACTCCACACTTTGCCTAGGGTTTGCAATTGACACAACGAATGGTTGGATGACCCGAACAATGCTTCCACGCTACTTAGGGACCTCAAATTAGTGGGTTTACATCAAGGAAATAATTTTGGGATGGCTTGAATTGAAGTGGTTTTTCTCCATGGCCGAGAGCCTCTTTTTCTTCAACTTCTTGCTCTTTTTTTTTTTAAGTGTTGAAATAATAATAAAGTAGTAGTCATCTTTTAAGCTAATGCAAGACTTATACAAGTGTCCACTTGTGTTATGTTGGACGATAAATTAAAATTGTCCACAATTTGTGTGGGCCAAATCCCACACCACACGGCCAAACATAGAAAAAATGCATGATTTTCAAGTTCCATAAATTCCAATTTTGGTCCCAAAATTTTCTAATTGTTCCATGCCAACAAATTCATGCACAACTTATGACTCGAAATAAAATCGAAGGTCAGAAGTCTCACTTTGCATCCGGAATGGTTTGGACCCTAACTTATCATAGTTAATCCTGGGATTGTCCCGATCCTACAAAATCACGGGACATAACAGAATCTTATTTCGCACTTTTCTTTCACTCTCCTCTCACTTCAAAATACTCTCAAATCACCCCAGAGGTTCTCACCCTCATATAGATCAATATTTATAAGATAACAATGCTAATCTACCCTCGGAAAGTGTGTAGAGATTATTCTCGTTATCTCTTTCTTCTTGTTCTTGGGGCCAAATCCTTCTAAGTTGGAGGAGGCTTGGAAAAAGGTATTTTCTTGGTGGAATAAGGTAGAATTATCCTTCTAATCTGTATCTAAAGTTTATCCAAGTCATAGCTAAGTTATCAGGCTAAAAATACGGAAGTTATATAAAAAAAATTGTATCTTGTTATTGTTGTCGTGTGGACTACTTGGGGGGTTATTCTAAGTCAATTTGTGGCTGGAAATTAGTGGATTTTATATAGTTGTTGTTGTTGTTTGTCTAAACTTGAGGATATTAAAGAGTCAGAGACGTCCGATTCACTATAAAGCGATCTTGTGTTCGATATATCGTGTGCTACATTGTGTGCTTTTCTTAGTTTGATGAGTGTTATTATCGTTGTTGTAGATCAAGGTTCTAGGGGTTTCTTTGGTTGTCAAGTGAAACTACAAAGGTATGTTAAGGCTACCTGCCTTCTTTTGACATGAACCGATACAAGCGAAACGCAAATTAATGTCCCTCCAAAATGATTCTACTCTTGTTAAGTTAGAAATGTTCCTGTGCATCATTCCTATAAAGTTTAATAAATCATGATATATTCTATTTCGCTCGATTCTCATATGCATATGTTAATTAGTTAGTTTACATAACGGCCATCCCAGGTTTACCGACCTTACGTCACTACGATTAGCTCGAATGTCATTCTAATATTCTTCATGCATTATTTATATGCATTTACCCACTGATCCGGTTAGGTACAATATGATGATGATTACGGTTACGGTAGGTACAGTACGATGTGATATTACACCCACGAGAAATTTGGCATATATATATATATATATATATATATATATATGCATATCATAGCTCTTAATGGCATTCGAAATTTTAGGTTGACCTTCCTATCCCTATTTATTTTGATGTTATTACTTATGTACTTATTTTTAAACTTCCATTACTCGAGACATTTATTGATACCGACATCCACTCTCTGGTCGGGCCTCTGTGTTTCATGCCGCGCAGTCCCGGTGCAGATGACCGACGACCTCCCCGCAGGCCCTGGATTATTGATTGATCGATGTACTCCGTTATTCTTGGATTGCTATAGCGGTTGTGTGACCTTGTCGATCCATGTTTTGTTGCACATTTTTCCATGGTGGCCTTGTCGGCCCCTATGTATATATATATGTATATATCACGGATGAGTCCTCCTTATCGTGTGTTGGCCTTGTCGGAATGAAGTGATGTAGGTTGGTGCTTGGCAAGTAATATATATCATGGATGAGTCATCTTTATCATTTTGTTATCGTGTGTTGGCCTTGTCGGTAATATCATTGCTTAGGTTAGGCGTGTTAAGTGATGTAGGTTGGTGCTCGGGGAAAGTGTGTGTATGTATGTATGTATGTATATATATATATGTATATGTACATATACATATGTATATGTATATATATATA